>NC_030852.1:1024385-1027875 GCF_000208745.1 Theobroma cacao
CGTTAGGGAAGATTAATGGCTTCAATTATTTCCACATACTTCATGTTTACCTTGCATTTAGGAAATTTCAATCTTCTTAATCCTATTAATCCATCTCATATGGCTTAATCGCACTATAAATTACATTCCCTTAATTATTTCTCCAAAATTCCTTAGGTCGCCATAAATCGACTTTTGGTAAGAGTCTTGATCGTTGCATTATCTATACAACTCATCAAATATATTGAGTTCAAATCTCGAACCACTAAAACCATTCTTCATTTTAGTTGGGTACATCACTAATTCCACACATACGTATACATGCACATTCAAATGTCCATATTCTTCATTAAGTATACGGGTTTCTGTTTTTAAATACCTTCAAACTAATTTCTCTTTGTTCATTCTCATCCATAACCAAGGTTTAATAGAATAATCTTCATAATTCATACAAATTCTCATCATGCCTGTGCATAGTTCCACATCATTTATATACTTATACTCTCTTCTCATCATTTCCAATTATATGCTTAAGTTTCCTTATACTATTTATCATTGCATCACAATGTCATCTCCATTGAATTATAATCTATTATGTGTGTATGCTTTATAATCCCATTGATGCCTCAAAGATTTATCTTAACTTGATCATTGCATCTTATGTAATACCACAATTCTTAAGAGTCATCCTTTTTCCTCGATTATCCTTCATGCCTTTATATTACCTTGTATCCTTCTTGCATTCCGATATTGATTTGTCACTTAAAACTCAAACTCATTTGAATCATGTATGCCTCAGGCATTTCAAATTTCATTTTCCATAATATATTAGGAAAGTTTCATTATCTGACTTCATTATCAAGGTCAACTTCTATCATCCTTTGTTTCACTATTTCATACGAATATAACATCATTCTTCCTTAACCAATTTACAAATTGTACTTGAAATTACAAGATTTGAAACTAGATTCTCCTCAAGTACTTTTCAATATTAATACTAATATCACTCTCAACTTACAGCTTCCTTTTTATAACTACATAACTTTGTGATTGCTTTCACGAGATCCAGGGCAGAGCTTCTCTTGAGTATTTCCTTGGGGATATCTATCTTAAACTTATATCTCACAACAGGTGATCACTTAACTCGTGACTTAGCTGTTTGGCTCCTTAGCAAGTTTCAAAATAACACATCTTATACTCATCTCGTATAATTTATAATTCTTTCTCAAAGGTGTTTAAACATTCTTGAAACACTTAATCACTTATTTGCTCTTTCATACTCCGAGCATATCATTTCCATAAAGGCATGCCCAACTACTCATGCTTCAATTTATCTCCAAGGGTTTCTAGCATGTCACCTAGTTTACTTGTGTTGTCACTAATCCTTTCCTTTCAACAAAGTCAAGACAAGATTAGTATATTCTCATAACAATATTCTATATAAACTCATTTGCTATATCATTATTAAAATCTTTATTCTCATAACGACCCGGTACTCTCCTCGAGCCTATGACAACTGTCGCAATGTCCCGATAGACATTCATTGTCTGGAATGCCAACCGAAACTTCGCAAGGCTTTAATATCAGTTTTTTCGCACCTCCCCTATGAGCAACAGTTGTTAAGTATCATGTTTTGAGAGATTATAAACTATTTCCAAATCAAAACAGTAGAAAAATAATTTTTTTCTCATAGGGAAATTTTGGTCATTTTTCATCAAAAATCTTGAAACTAGCTAAAAATATAGTATGCGAGTGGAAAACACATATTTCAAATAAAAAATAAGTTTAGATGTCTAAAACATTCATTTAAAGTGAAACTATACCTATTTGAATATAATAAAAATATTCAATAAAATATTCTATTTTTTTATAAAACAATATTTATAGAGCTACCGATAAATAATTTTTGTAGCGTAAAAGCTAAATAAATTCATACATACTGTAATATAGATAACCAAAGTATAAAATTTAATTTACAGTGACACGTGGGCCCACGAACGATCAAAAGTATCTAAAGCGGTAAACCTACAATTTTTAAGGATGCAAGTCCAATTGTAGCCCTCAACGAAATGAGCTATCTATTGACTATCCTAAGCTTGAAATGGATGAAAAGGATGGTGGTGAGATTATATAATCCCAGTGAGTAAACAAATACCATCTAAAATATCTAAAGCTGAGTAAATGGAGATAGATAAAATAGTTTAACATACTGTAATTCATCACTTTTCAACTCATTTCAACTAAATAAAATCAATTCATATAAATCGAGTAATCAACATGGCTTATGAATTTCTTAAAACTTTGGCTCGTACCAAAATCATTCTTATACTCAGTTATCAGGGATACCTTGGCCGAGGACTATCCCAACTGAGTCCGTCAAGGTTGTTAAAAAGTTATGTACGAATAAATCATGTTTTTATTTTGAAAACATAACCGTTCCTTGGCGTTGACTGAGTTCACCCTCACGTGGTGGTTTGGTGTGAAGTGAATTCTAAAGTTTTAACCTCAACAGTTATCCAACCACGCTTCTCATACTGAGGTATGAATATAATAGGGTTACCGTGCCCCTCTAATAGGCTGGTTTACGGAACCCGTCCACTGCAGCGATCAATTTATAACCCACCAATTCAATAAAATTTAACAGCATGACATGATAATTATTTTATTTTACAACATCTCAAGGTAAATCAATAATTCATACTTTTTCAGCACATTTACCAAATCCAGCCACTCATGCCCACATTATCATAAGCCATTCAATTCAAACCATGATTTATAACACAACAATTAGTCTCCAATTACTCCATTTTCAAGATCATAATTCAATTTCAAGACAATTTTATAAAATCATTTCATTTAAATCATATTTTAGTTACAAAACACAAAGATTTACCATTTAACTCATTTTTCATAAAATCACAAAATCGGATAAAAACCACTTTAGATAATTAAGATGATAGTAAGGTTACTCACTATTTCGGGAGTCAAATTTCGAGTACTCCGATTCTTGATCCTCGGGTATTATCTATTTACTTTTGCCAGAAAGCTCACCACCTAGATATAATGCACAATAAGCCATTTACTACATTTGTGCTAAACCGTTGTAAAACCAATTCTGGCTTTATACTAATGCATGAAATAGGATGTGAAATACTCCGGTAACTATCTAAATATGGTGTTCAATATAAATTCAATTATGTACCTAAATAAAATAGTATTGACCTAATTCGATCTATCACCCGATTAATTGGCCAATATGTCTAATTCAACTTCAAATAATTTTATTTTTCTCCCAATACTCCAAATCATCAAACACAAATTAAATAACATAAAATTTAGCAAAACCATCCTCACATTTTCTCTTGGAAAATTCGGTCATGGTGGGTGCATCAACACTATAATTTTTCCTACTTGATTTTCACACCATAAATCATTAATTCCTAACCAAATCACTTGAAATAAAATCAAAATCATCATCAATATTCTACATGGAGAATTCGGCCAATGATGG
>NC_030852.1:1030165-1054312 GCF_000208745.1 Theobroma cacao
TGGTTTTCTTCACTTGTTTTCATGCTACACATCATTAATCACCTAAAAACACTAACATACCTAAAAATCAAACCAATCCAAGATCATTCTCTCTCCATACCCATTTTGCCTACCACTTATTCACTATGAAATCATGTTTCTCAAACATAGAAATAAGAAAATAAAGCATGGGTATTGTAAATCTCAAGTAACAATAAAGAATTTTCACTTTACCTTGCTTAATTCCTTGGAATCTCACACTTTTTCTTCAATTTTCCCACCTAGGGTTTGTGTTCTTTCCTTTCCTCTTCACTTCATGCTTTGGCCAGCCATATGGGTGAGACTAAGAGAGTTTTAAATAGATTTTACAAGAAAATTCTAGAATGATCCAAGCTTGACACATGGCATGTTTCCATTGGTCCATATGTAATACTTATCCATTAAGCAATCTCTCTCCACCACATAAAATGTTTCAATTATCCATAATGTAAAATGTTAATGGCTGAAATCCATGGGCATGACAAGTGTCAGGTGGTGTAAAATTCCAAAAATTCCCATTTTGTCATCGAATGACAAAATTACCATTTGGCCCCTAGAACATGAAAATCATCAAAATTTTTATTTCCTTGTCATTTCACCCATATTTTCATCATTCATTTATGCTTTATGCCTACTTAAGCCATAATATTGTTTAAAACTTCCTTTTATGGGCTTATTGAGAAAATGACAAAATTACCCCTGATTAGGGATATCGCGTATATTTCTATCTACGAGTCTATAAAGGTCAATGTCTCACAGATGGGTGATGGGAGGAAGTGAATTTTTTTTGTTGGCTTTTCATGCTACACATCACTAACTAACTAAAAACACTAAAATACATTGAAATCTAACCAAATCAAGCATCAAAAGCTCCCTCTAAGTGTTCGGCCAGCAAGAGACCCATCATGCAATCATGTGATTCAACCATGGAAAATAAGAAAAAATGCTTAAGAAAGAGAGATCTCAAGCTTAATTGAAAAATCTTACCTTTTTTTTTCACTTATTTCCTTGAATTTTCACACTTTTCTCTTGAATTTTCACTCTAGGGTTTTTGTTCTTCCTTTTCTTCCTTTGTTCTTACTTTGGGCGGCCATAATGAAGAGAAATAGGCTGATTTTGTGCTGATTTTTAAGCCAAATAATTAATGGATGAAAATTTAACACATGTCACCATTCCATTGGTCCATGTGTCATACTTACCCATTAAGTAATCTCTCTCCACCACTTAAATTTCCTCAATTATCCATGATAATATTGGATAAGATCCATGTGCTGGACAAGTGTTGGGTAGTGTAAAATTACAATTTTGCCCTTGGGGTGGCAAAATGACTATTTTGCCCTTATCCTCAAAAAAATGTCGGAGTTAAAATTCTTCAGTTCTCAAACTCAAATTATGTTCTAAATAGTCAATCTTGATCAAAAACTTCTTCCAACATTCCAATTTTTAACCTCGGGTGGTAAAATGACCATTTTGCCTTTAGGTTATGAAAATTCCAATTTGACTCCAAATCGGTCATCGAACTCTGAATCACCATTTTAAATCATTCTAGGGTTTTAAAATTCTCAATTTCATCTTAAAATCTCTATTTGGTCTAGTTCAAGGCTTAATTCAATTTAATTGTACCATTTGGTACATTGCCGTCCTTTAACGATTTTCAAGGTATCCAAGTAAGCAAACATGCATTCTTATGTAAGAATGATATAATAAACATATTGTAGAGCTGAGCTTAACAATTAACCCTTGCTTAGGAGTTGAGATACAAAAGAATTGATCTTCAAGTTGATAGTATGTTGATAGTTCAAGCTATGACATCTCCTCTGTCACATCTTTGCTCCAATTCAAATTTGATCAAGGCCATACATAATCTTCTTCAACGTGAATGGGACGTGAAAACTCGTAATGGTTTTTGTGAAAGGAATAGACTAGTAGATTTCATGGCAAATTTGGGTTTTTTCTCAAAATAAGTCTTGTTTAATTTATGATAATCCACCTTTGAGATCTACAAACTTGTTTTTGTCTAATGTATTGGGTGTTTGTTGACCACGATTGATTAGAATATAGATATTTTTTTCTTAAAAAAAATCATTTAAATATAATGAGAACACATAAAAACGTTTTCATAATAGAATTATATTAAAATACACTAACAAACTATTAAGAAATTTTATTTTTGGATATTTACATCACCAATCAAATAATAAATTCCTCCACTAGAGTGGACAAGAAAATTAGCAATATTTAGATGTGTTATATACATTTGGTCATGATTAAAATCATCTTGAACAAAATTTATTTTGATATTTTTTTCTTTTAACTTTCATTGATGGTTGATAAAATTCAATAAGATATTTCAGCATATAATAAGTGCGTGACCAATAGCCTTTCATCCACATCGATGATAAGACATTTTCAATTTTACTTTTATTCTATCCACCTTTTTTTTTTATTGTATCTTTACATTATTCATCCATTTATAGTGGGTTAATAGTATTTATCCATTTTTGGTGGGTTAAAGTATTCATCTATTTTTTACAAAACAAATATAAAACAAAGTTAATTTTATATGTTCAATTCAAAATGTATTATGCAAAATCTTATAGTGTTAAAATCATATTTATATATACTGAGCATAATTATATTCGAAATTCAAAGCAAAGAAATCATGTATTGAGCAAATCATATTCTAAGAATCAGAAAAAAAGTGATTATATATAACTATATATATTTGCATGCTCAACTTGATTTAATTAATCAAAAGACAAAATATGATATATACTACATGGTAACAAATTCACATTGAAACTGATTTTTAAGGATGAAACATCAAAGGGAAATCAAGTCACTTATTTGATTTGCTAAAACCAAATATCAAAGACCAGCCATTGAAATCTTTTTGAAACTTAAAGAAATGGAACTTTGACTTTGAGATGATGTTGAAAACTAAACGATCTAATAATGTGTTGTAAAATATAACTTGAAAGAATAACTATAAGAGAAAAGTGTTAATGAAGCAATGAAGTGAGAAGCTTATTTATAGGGTAATAAACCCTAATCTAGATAAAGTTTACAAGATAAAGATAATGTTAAAATATTTAATTTGAATAGATAATATTCAAATTAAATCTTAATCCTAATCCAACCTAATTTACATCAAAATTTAAATATACATAATCAAATATAAGAATTCAAATCAGATTATACTCTTGTGTCTGGCTTGTTGGCTTGTTTGGTTTGCTTTGATTGCATGACCTGATCTGAGCTCTTAAATAGTGACACAATGGATATTCACATGTAAATTCATAATAAATTTATTATTTTGACAAAATAATTAACCAATACTTGACAAATTATGATCTAAACCCCACAAATGGTAAAATTTTGAAGCAAAAATAATCAAGTCATGCCACCACACCACAAATGGTTGGATTCCGAAGCAAAAATAACCAAGCCATACCACCACATTAACCAATGATGGAAAACCCTCTTAGACCTCCATGTACAAAAATTCAAGTTTTTCGAACCTAAGTTAAGAGTCTCGAACCTGCCTTGCCCAGGTACGGAATAATTGGTTTTGACAAACTCCTTCACCCTCTAACTGTCATTTTCATAATAGATTAGAAGAGTACTCACGCTATGCATCAGATTTGTAAAATTTTATAAATAGCTGATTTAAAATATTTGTATATAAGTTTAAATCATAGAGGATAGAATTAATTATAAATTAGACTTAAATTGTTTCCATCACTTTAAGCTATCTTAGTATTTGTATCTTATGTGCAATGTTTGTAGCATTTATAATCACTTGAGAAATTAATTAACAAAGACAATCAGATTTTAAAGTAAGAAATTTAGCTCCATTAACTTGATTTACATAAATTTTACGATGTTAAAGATAACAGAAGGAATTTTTTTTAATTTTTTAATTTTTTAAAAGCTTGTTTAGAGTATAATATATATATATATATTTATTTGTTTTTACTTTCCTTTTACTATTTGTTTTGTGATTTCAAAGTAGCAAAAAGAAATAATTGAAAGAAGAAAAAATAATCTAAAAAGAGAGGAAGCAAAAAAGTGAAGGGGAGGGAGAAGGCAAGAAAACATGAGATTTAATTTAGAGGAAGTGATGGTTGTTTTTAAATAGAAATCTTAGAAATTGAGTGAGAAGGAAAAAAAAATAAAATGGATTAAGCTATTTCATTAAAATTGAAAAAAAAATTCAAATCATGTTTGAAGAGTGACTGTAAGGTACAGATAATACATATATCATTAAAAAACACAATAAACAAAAAATAAACAAATATAAGATTTTTATTTAATAAATAATAAAATATTAAAAAGTACATATTAAAAAAATATAAATTAATAATAATACCCTCTATAAGGGATTTGAGATTAAAGCTATACCTCTACCTTGATTTTCACTTTAGCCTCTTTTATTGATTTATTGTCCTTTTTTGCCCTTGAACAAAGATTAAAGCTATACCCTTGTCTTTGTTGTCACTTTTAGCCTATTTTATTGGTTTATTTTCCTTCTTTGCCCTTGAGCAAAGAAATATTGAATTTTTTTGTTGTAGGATTAGGGCTTCAACAATTTTTTTTTTCAAAAAGTAAAGAAGGAAGTACCTTTAATCAAAAGAGTGGGAACCCAAGACAGAGATCCTGTTTGTTTGTTGTTTTCTGTTTTGTCTGTTTTTTTATTTGGTTTTGTTCATGTTATTTGGTTGATGTTGGGGAGATCGACAGTTGAAAGAAATTGGGCAGTTTTTCCTGTTCCAGTTTTGTGTCCTTAAATCTTTTCACCCAAAAAGGAGTTGCTAGATTTTCCTAGGTAGAGTCCCCTGCTTGTTCTTTCCACTTATTCCAAGCTCTTTTTATTTTTTTTTTCATTTATTTGCCCCTTTCTTTCATGTGTAATTTGAATGAAATTCAATGTTTTTTCTTGTAATGTCTTGGTATTTGATTTCCTTGCTTATTGGGAATTGAATATTTGGGTTTCTTTTTACATGCATTATGATTCTATGTGTTTTTCTTTTAACATGTTCTTAGGAGATGAATTCTGTGTTTCCATGTCTGTTTACAGTTTTGGAGATGAACTGTGTAGAAATTGTGGACTTGTCTAGTGATGATGAACTTGGAGAGGTAGATGTGAAACCTGTTAAATTGGAGCCTGGAACTGTTGTTGGCAGCACAACAAAGCAGAAAAATGACCATAGATTCCAACCTGTTGAGCTTGTTAAGTACAAAACCCAACCTGGAAAACAAGCTTCTGAAGAAAATAAAAGCTCAAACAACGCTTTAAGTACTGGTCAAAGTAGTACCAGTTTTTTGGAACAAGGCCAGTCTCCAGGGGATGATACAGGTGTTTCTTCAACTTCAGCTGTGTCTCCAGCGCCAGTTTGTCGACAATTCTGGAAAGCTGGGAGCTATGAAGGGGGGCTTGGTTCCAAGGTCACTCTACAAAGTATGAAGCTATCAGTTTCCATAGTATTGTACTCTTTAATAAAATGTGATTTTCCTGATTGTTTATGTTTCTTAATTTCTTATTCTATTCTTGTACAACAGATAGCAAAAATTATCTACATGTTCACCCGCTGTTTCTTCATTCAAATGCCACTTCGCATAAGTGGGCCTTTGGTGGTATGTCTAGCTTGTGCAGTTCTTTTTGATACTGCTATCATTTTCGTTTATCAATGAATTACTTTACATGTATTACACTAGTTACTTGTTTGTTGTTGTTTGCAGCTATTGCAGAACTACTTGACAATGCCATTGATGAGGTGAATTTCAGCTTAGACTATTCGACATTTTTTTTTTTAATTTTTATTTTGGTTCTCTTGTATTGCGAATGCTTTGTATGAGGTTTTCTGGGAAAACATTATATGATAAAACAGTCATGGAACTAGGATCTAATCTAATAATATAATAAGTGCGTCTAATTTGTAGGAATTGGTCTGAGAATTTGCAGGGGATTTGAGGTTTTAGTAGTAGAACAAGGGCATTGATGTATGTTTACAATTGGGAAGATAGATCAGGTTGTGGGTATTGTTCATATGGATTGAACTATAATCAAGAAACTTGAATTTTTGTTGCAATCAATACTTTGAAGTCTTATTAGTGGCAAAGATTTACTAAACCTAATTCGACTAGTTTGTGTATAATCATTAATATTGGGGAATAAGACCAACTTGAATAAGATAAAAGCCACAGTAAAGATCTTATATGTTAACTAGACCTAAGGCTAGACAAACACTTTTGTAGAGTTTATTCAAATTATGGTTGACCTATTCAAGTGATCGAAATTTAAGCATGCTTGTACTTTCTATCACATTAGTACCTTTTTAATGGATATTTTGTAGGTAGCTATATGTGCAATTATGTAGGGTACTACATTGCTTTCCCAATTTCCAATCTTGATGAATTCTTACTGTTTTGCACTTCACATCCTACTTCTTTCAAATTGGATAGATCCAAAATGGGGCCACTTTTGTCATTGTAGATAAAACATCAAATCCGAGGGATGGGAGTCCAGCATTGTTAATTCAAGGTATTTTTTGTCTCAATCACATAAAAAACATTAAGGTTATCTTTTTCATTTATAATTCAATTATGTTATTTTCTTCATAAAATTTGTCTACAATAAAAAATTTTGTAACTACTACTTCCCAAAACTTGATGCTTATCGATTAGATGATGGTGGTGGAATGGACCCTGAAGCAATGCGTCGCTGCATGAGCTTTGGATTTTCAGATAAGAAGTCAAAATCTGCAATTGGACAATGTATTAATCTCGTGTTTTCTTTGGAATTTTTGTTGGTTCCTTCTTTTTATATTTATCAAAAAAGTTATGGTCTTCCAGATGGCAATGGTTTCAAGACTAGTTCTATGAGACTTGGAGGAGATGTCATTGTTTTCAGCCGCTACTTAGACAATAGGTTTGGTTCCTATACCACAAGCATTTTCTACCTTATGCATTAAAATATTATTCTTGCTAATCTTGTATGTTCGCTTATAGGTAGAGCATTAACTTTTACTCTTGTTTATTTGTTTACAGGACAATGTTGTCATTTTCATAAAATTCTGATGAAAGATCATTTTTAATAATGGAAAAAATGCTAGTGTTAATACTAAATAAGACCCTATTCATTTTTTGTACCTAGATAAGCTCCTATCCTATGATTTGTATCCAAATAAGCCCTTATGTTGATGAAAAGATGTCACACCTATCCTATGATTTGTATCCAAATTAGCCCTTATGTTGATGAAAAGATGTCACATGACCTTAACAATCATTAGGCCCATAGCCAGCTGGCATATTTTGCACCCCGTGGGCATTGACATGACTTTTCTATCATGGTAAAATTGGTTGAGTGGGAAAATTTCCCGCCCAAGATGTGGTTGTCCCAGTCAACAAATTTCATTACGTTAGAAAAGTCACGTCATCTGCCACAGGTGTGAAGAATGTCAATTGGCCTTGTCTTTCGTGACTGTTAAGGTCACATATAAGGGGTTATCTTGGTAAAAATCATAGAATAAGGGCATATTTGGGTACAATAAAAGGAGCCAAATAATAGGGTTATAAATGATTTTGCGTTGCCTTTAAAGACTAAGAAGGAAAATGTTGTTTTAACTATTCTTTATTTTAAAGAACTTATTTGCCTAATCTGATTCTTTGTCCCACATTAAAAAGTAGTGAGATAGATGGGTTGCAAAGAAGGGTTCGAGACTTCAAGAGACTATTTTCTACCAACTTGAGTTTAGGCTCTTGTAAGTCATGTGGATCAAAGTCTGAAAGTTGTTGAGTTAGCGGTGATGGGCTCGAGGCATTATTTTTGATATGAATCTACCACAGCATGCATGATTTATAGTTTGGGAAATTATGGTAGGAGTTCTTGTGTCCTTGTGTAATCTTGGTTCAATATATGAGGTGTGGGCCTTGACTAGGAATTGAGTTTTGCATGTATGGAGTCTGGTAGCCATCCCACAATGAAAAAGGGTGGGATAGATGATTTGTATATAAGTTCAAGTTATTAATAACTAATAGTCCAGATTTAAGTCTTAATTCATGTGATTCAAGTCCATAAAGTTATGCATGAGCCTGGGATGTGACACCTAATAAAGAAAGCTTTTCTTGTATCTTTGGTGTATATGGAGAACAATTTACATATATTTATGTTTTTGTCTTTAAACACACATGCATTGCCACTTTTAAATGGTTAATGCCCTTTATTCCATGATTAGGTCATTGACTCAAAGCATTGGTCTCCTCTCTTATACATTCTTGACAAGAACAGGCCATGATAGAATAGTAGTACCTATGGTGAGCATCCTCTCTCTATTTGAGTTTATGAGTTTCCAGTGCCCACTATAAGATCTTTGTGCAAACTGCAGGTGGATTATGAGCTTAATGTGTCAACTGGCATGCTGGATGTGTTGCATGGTAGAGAACATTTTGTGTCTAATCTTTCCATTTTGTTGCAATGGTCTCCATATTCAACAGAGGCTGAGCTTTTGAAGCAAGTAGGCATCGTGCATTTCTTCTTCCTTTTTCTTTTTTTGTGATTTTATTTCCTTCTTACAATTGTTAATGGTTGTTATTGCTGCATTAACATTGCAAAACTTGGTTAATTTGGTATGTATAACAGTTTCCTCTTAGCTATAGTATTTTTTGCTGGGTGTTTTTTAAAATTAATTTATATTTTTATAATATTTTTCTTATAAGGAAAAAGTACTGAACATAACATTTGCAAAACCTGGTTGGTTAATTTGGTATGTATGTTATTTTCCTGTTAGCTATAGTATTTTTTGCTGGCCGTTTTTTAAAATTAATTTTATATTTTCATGATATTTTTCTTATAAGGAAAAAGTACAAAAAATCATGTAAAGATTGCAAAGTCATTTCAAGAGAAAGCTTGACTACCTAACATAGGTTAGTGATTATCAATTCCCATGTTAAGTTAAAAATGAAAGAGTACAAGCAAATGTTCAATATCCAACTTGGATAATGGGATTTGAGAAAGGGAGAGAATAATTGGTTTTAAAGGGAAAGAAAAGGTTTTTTTAACAAGGTACTTTTCTGCTGTATGAACAAGTTACTTTCTATATGAATGGCGAAGCTAAGTTTTAGGAGAATTAAATGAGAGGGTGCTTTATCACATAAAGAATGCTGGTGGTAGAAAAGGAGGTGCAAGAACTTATCAAAGTTAAAGGACTGGCTATATACTTTTGCATGAATCTAGAAACAAAGAAAACTGCAAGAAATACATATTGATCTTTATGAAAGCAGTAGGTGAAGAGTAAACTATGGCTTTCAAGCATTTCTATAGGTGGGTACAAGCATAAGAGGGAGAAAGAGATGGAGATTTAAGTGCTTAAGAATGAAGATTAAAAAGTTTGTTGCTTTGGATGTTATTGCAATACAACTTGGCAGGAATTGAGTATTTGAGAGGAAGAATAAGAAAGCGTGCTTTTTATTGATAAAGTTGAAAAGTAATGGTTTTAAAGAAGGTTTTCAACATGAAGGGTGTGGAAAAGTAAATCAATCTCATGGCACCCCTCTGAAGGTGTGGAAGTATATAACAAAGTGAAAATTTTTCTTTACTAGTTTTAAAATTTGTGGACCAAGAAATTGTTCAATGTGTGGAGAATGAGTAATTTGACAAGTTTATGTGAGACTAACATAGAATTCTGTCTAAGTGGTATCAAATTGATGACTTGTGCTATATAAACTCGTAGGATAGCATGGTCAAGCTAAAGTTAATTTTAAGACTAGTGTCTTGGAGACTAAAGTTGGATTTGTGCTAGGAACTTTGACTATGGAAGCTATTTATCTAGTTGTGATGTTTGATGGAGAGATTAGTAGTAAACAAAGACATAGACATGGTGTTCATTGATGTTGGAGAAGAAATGAGTTTATATTGTGATATTTTCACCCTAAAGAACATGTATTATTGGTAATTGGCATAATTACTATTGTGGGGTTGATTGACTACTTTGTAACAGCAACAAGTTTATACCACGGATAAAATTTCAAGTGTTTATCTTTTTCCCTGGGAATAGATGGATTTACTCAGGAGACTAAATTGTAGAATATATTTATAGAGCAAAGATTAATCCTAAGCTTGAGTTGTGAAGAGAACTTTGAAGGCAAATGGTTTTCTCATTAAATAGGTCTAGAACTGAGTGCAAGGACTACAAGTTTAGTAAAACTATAAATGATATTGGAGTGTCAAAATTTGAGTTAGTCCTTGTGATTTGGAAAATCTCAAGAGAAAATTTCATATAGTACTTTATTGCATTAAATGATTGACAACTAAATATTAATGTTTTTAGATAATGAGTATATCCGAGATGAGAATGATATAATGGATGTATGTCCATATTGAAAATGATCAATGCAAGTATATCTAGATGAAGGTGGCATAGTACTAATGGGAGAAAAAATGAAAGAGACATGCTAAAAGTGGTCGAGGTGTGTGAGATACAAAGACTTGCAAATATTCTTATTAGAAAATGTGACTTAATATAAAATGCCCATGTCAAAAGAGAGAAGGGAAGACCAAAGAAACTATTGAAATTACAAAAAAAAAAAATTGAAGAAAAGAAACAGAAAAAAACTTTTATTTGTTGAATTAAGGATATTCCTTAAATTGAGTACCACAGTATGGTGTAAGCAAATCAAGCCTATTTGCAAGCTATCTGAGCTTTACTTGAAAAATAATTCTAAACTTGTTGATTGACAAATTCTAGATTTGACTTCAAAGTTTTTTATACTTGGCTTGAGTGACTTGCAAGCTAATTGTGCTGTTTTCTTTTTGTAATATATTTATAGTTGCAAAATTAATTAAATAAACAAAGGTTGACTTAAATTTGATGTTTGGTATTATTTTGATGAAGCACAAACATGGACCTGAGACTTTGATATGATACAGATTGAGTTGGCTCATACTTGGTTCAACTCATATAACTAACCCTAATATCTAGTAAACGCTTTATGTATTGTTGTTCTTGTTATGATTTTGGAATTATTTTGGTAGTGTTGTCACCTTAATTTCCCTTAAACAATTAAATAACTTCTTGAATTACATGTTAATGGTTTGGATATTTATTAATTTTTTTTCACTTCAAATTGAAAATAAGTAAATCTACTTTGAATTTATGCAAGCACCTTGACTTGAGAAGTGGAGCGCAGACCAAATTTCTTGCAGTGTAACTAATCTTAATTGACATTTCATGAAATGTTTTGGTCTTTAAAGTTGTTCTCATCTCACTAGCTTCACATGTACCTCCATCTAATTGCAGTTTGATGACATTGGTTCCCATGGCACAAAAATTATTATCTACAATTTATGGCTCAATAATGATCGGGATTCGGAGCTAGACTTTGATTCTGATCCAAAGGTTGAAATTTCTTTTTGCATCCTCTCCTTCTCTCTCTCTCTCTCTCTCAGTCTGAATANGGCACAAAAATTATTATCTACAATTTATGGCTCAATAATGATCGGGATTCGGAGCTAGACTTTGATTCTGATCCAAAGGTTGAAATTTCTTTTTGCATCCTCTCCTTCTCTCTCTCTCTCTCTCTCTCTCTGAATATGTTGCAATATCTTTCAAATGAAATCTTATGATTCTGGTTGCAGGATATTCGCATTAGTGGAGACACCAAAAAAGTCAACACAATCCCTGCTTGGAAAGCTGTAAATGAACAACACATTGCCAGCCGTTATCATATTTCTCTTCGTGTGAGTCCATAGTTTCTGTATGTTGTTATTGTATATTAAATTTACAAGTAAAAGGATTCATATTTTAATTCTGTCTCACCATACAGGTATATTTGTCGATCTTGTACTTGCGAATTCCTGACACTTTCAGGATAATATTGCGTGGGGAAATTGTCGAGCATCATAACATAGCTGATGATCTCAAATTTATAGAATATATCTTGTATAGGCCTCAAAGCCTTGGATCTGTGGAGGTACTATTACTTGTTCCACGCCTTATCCTTGTTGTTTATCATTGTTTATCTTCATTGGAAACTAATGAACTGTATAAACCACAATAGTTCCCTTTCCAATGTTGCACCTCAAGTTAGTAGCCAAAATTTGGTTGATGTCCAAAATAACTATCCTCTGTAATTTAACCCCAACTGTCAGGTTTCATTTGTTGGGAGCTGCAGATGAGAATTTATGGAAGTTGCTTTTGTTGATATGATTGTATTGCATGCATCCTTTGATGGTGATTGCCTTACATGTTTCTATGACTTTACCATGTATTGACATTTCTGCTTTCTGGTTTAATTGTGCAGGGTACGGTTGTATGTACAATTGGTTTTCTTAAAGAAGCTCCACAAGTTAATATCCATGGCTTTTGTGTCTACCACAAGAACCGTCTAATTCTGGTAACTTTCATAAAGTGAATGATTGCCCAGATCATAAATAAACTTTTCCTATTATTTCTTTAACAAAATGGACTTTCATTTCTGTCTTATGATGCTTATGTGCATTTGTTTTGAATGAGAAAACTGGGAATTTACTGGGTGCAGGGATATTATAATTATATTTGCATTTTGCATTGCCATATGCATGTGTCCACGGCTAGGTGTCTTGAAAGAGGAAACTTGTTCTCCTAGTTGTGATTAATGTCACATGCCTGGATGTCTTTAAGGAGGAAACTTATTCTGCTGCATGTGATAGATATTACACATCTTCTTTTCAAGTGACTATGGAGGATTTCTTAAACTATTGTCTTTTCCCTATTTCTTCTTTTGCAGCCATTTTGGCAGGTTGTTAGCTATTCAGACAGTAGGGGTAGAGGTGTGGTTGGTAAGAAGCCTACAAATATATTCACTCATTGATATCTGGTTCCTTTTTTCTCTATCATAGGTTAATTCCACCTAAAATCTTAGTTAGCACTCACCAAATGAGTTGTTTTATTCTTTCAGGTGTTTTGGAAGCTAATTTTGTTGAGCCAACTCATAACAAACAAGATTTTGAGAGAACTTCCCTTTTTCAGAAGCTTGAAGGTCGCTTGAAGGAAATGACATGGGAATATTGGTAATCTATTCTTTAATGTCTAAATTACATGAAAAGTTCATAGCTTATTGTTTCTCCCTCTTAACGTTGCTTCCTGTTACTCCTGCTTTTCTGCTTATCTAATTAGTCTCGTGGTTCCATTTGCTCTGAGTATTGGGTGCCTACCATGGCTGTTTATGAGATGAACTACACATTTTCTACCATGTTATGTTTGTATGTTTTTGGATGAAAACTATGTACTGTTATTTTCTATTACTGTTTTGAGAAAAAAATATATGTTCCCATGCTTGTATTTGTATGTGATTCAATTTGATGGTTGATCAAATTTGTTTTGAAGTATGGATTTTGCCTTTATATACTTTAGATTGTATATCTCCAGTGTTTTCCTTAATTTCTTTTAATGACCAATTGGCCTCTTCATGAGGTTGTAGTTCATGGTCTAAGCATAGTTCAGTACAGCCTACCTGAAGCACATTCTTCCAATCGCAGGGATTATCATTGTGGACTAATTGGGTATCAGGTCAAGAAAAAGTCTCGACCAGCAGCATCTCATGTTTCATCTCACTTTACAGGACAGAGCAGTGCAGAACAACCTGTTCTGTTGAATCAAACTTCCTTGGATGCTGATAGAGCTAAAACAGGGTGTACAGATGTTGGAGTGAAGCAATCAATCACCAACTCTCATGGGAGAAGCATGCAAGGTAAGTGCTATAATGATTTTGTTTTGGTTCTAATATGAAGGATTTGATTTTTAGTCAAGGTGCCTTGTAATTGTGCAGGATTGCCTACGAAGAGGAAGGAACCTGGCGACTTAGCAAACTTTGAAAAGGTGAAACGTCAGGCAGGGACTAGTGCCAACACAGTTGTACAGGTCTGTGTAGAGAGCATACTTTCTTAAGTTTCTAGACTATGAGATTCAATTAGGGAGTTGTGGGTGCCTTCTATAAGTCCATTGTCTGCTACAACATACAACTTTTACTTCACTGTTCTACGCTTCAAAGCAAATTTGAAATTTTACACGGCATACATGCAAATCCTTCCATTGTTCCTGCTCATATATGAGTTCGCTACCCAATTCTTGCTATTTAATTAGCTGTTGCATGGGGCAATTACCCTAAGGATTCAGTTCCTTCTTACCTTGGTGACATGACATTTGGTTTTCTTCTGCTTACTCATAGTAGTATCTATCTGTTGCATCTTTTAACAAATGGATTTCTGTTGCTTAACCATTTTGTGCTTTTTTTCCCTCTAGCCTGTCGATACTACTGCAAATCACTCGAAAGATCAAGAAACTATTTACTTGATGCAAGAAAACAAAAAACTGCGTGCAAAGTGAGTGTTCTATTTTTATCCACATTTTTTACTTGATGCAATGGTTTTAGAAGTTTGTAAAAGAAAATAAAATTCATACGTACATGATAACCACTAGCAATAACCTTTCAGCTGATAACCAGAGGTTTACTTTTCGTGTTTCAGATGCTCGGAATATGAGAAGAGAAGGGAGGAACTTAACATCAAGGTAATAAACTTAAATGGAACAGGCAGTTTTGGCTGTCTGTTCTGGCATCCAAAGTCTTGCTTTGTTCCCGAATTTGACCGAACTGATAAGAAACATCCTTTTACTCGAGCAGGTCGAAAAGCTTAGAAGCGAAGTCAGTGAGGTTCAGCGCGAGTATTATCGACTGTTGGCTGAACTAAACTCCCTGGATATTGTGAAGGATGAGAATGATGTGTATATGTAAATTTTTCTTGTCCCTAATGTTCAATTCTTTTATTTGTAAAACAATGTTGTTGTAGCTCAGTGTATCCAAGTGATCTCAACTTTGTAGAGGGGATGGGATTGACAGGTCATAACTACTTAATGGTAGGAGCTGAAAAAAAAAAAACCCAAAAAGAAAAACAAAAATAATTTTCCAATGCTGACAAATTCCTTTTTCACTTATTTATTTATTTATTACATTTTACTAAAAAAATGTTGTGTATAGAGAAGGAAAATTGGAAGAGGGAGGTAGCAAAATTTTGAAAATGTGGAAATATTGGTGCCCTATATTTTGGTATGGTAAAAGGTGTAGTATTTGCTTTAAAAATAAAGCAAATTGGTTATTTTTTTTTTTTCATGAATAATGCAGTGAATTGGTATTAGATAAAGTACGAAAATTGAAATAATAAATGTTTAAATATTAAAAAAGCTCTGGAACTATTGCATTTATGTGAAAAAGTTCTTTGATTTGTATGTAAATAAACTTTTAATGTTAATGAAATATTTAGATTCAATGTTACGTGATATATTTTGTATATGTGGTAAATGACATGGCTCGAAATTATATTTGTGTGTTACATTAGTTGTCAGGTGATATCACGTCGTCCAATGGTTTGTTGTATTCATTGATGGATCTTTTCATCTCATTATTCTACTCTTTCCAAGATTTCTAATCCAAAAATTTTAAATTAGAATCTCAAACTCTTAATCCCGAGCACTGTCTCAGGGACTATTACGAGTAAAAGATGATATTAATATTCTCATTTCATAAAATGAAACTTAATGGAAGTCCATAACTATATGGGGCCAATAGGCTTTGCAATGACATGCACTACGAAAGCAACTTCTATTCTGAAGCAATCATTTGTTAATAAAATGGGTTTGACGGCTTTACTTTTTCACAATTCTTCAGGCCCATTGTTTTCTTCGTCGGCCCCAATCCAAAAGTTGAATAATACAACGACTTTTTACAACCATGGCTGCATGCCAGATGTGACTTTATTTGCCAAGTGTTTGAAGTCCTGCAGCTGCTAATCAGAGTGGCTGGTGGAAGAATCAGACGTGAAGAGCTGCGCGTAATGGTTCCTGCACTTTGGAAATTACTTATCTCTGGAAAACTTGCTGAAGTTGTTTTCATATATTGAAACACCATTGCTAAACTCTCATACTTTTTTTCAATATTTGATCCAGGCTTGTCCAATTTTTGGTAACAGGAAACTGTAACAGAAAATAAAAGGGGGCTGGGGAGTTTAATGCTCTCCATCCATGTTGTCACGGACTACACTTTTTTCGTTTAAGTATATGATATTTTGTGCGGTGCTTGAATGGACGCTTTCACTCAAATTAATCAATTGCTCGATTATATCTGAACAACATAAATAATAGTTACGAGTTAAGTCATGAAAAGCAACATTAAAATCGGACCATAGGGGCAACCCTAGATGGTTAGTCACAAACACACCTGAACCGGTGAGACAGTCCAACAACTTGCCGACTATTTACCCCCTATAAAAAGTTTACAAGATTTTACAAATATTTCACCAATAACCATTATAATGCTTGAAATAAGAACATTCCTTTTCTAAAGGGTCTTTCCTATAAAGACTTAACAAGTATTTCTAGCGATGTTACCAAAAACCATTACAATGTTTGAAAGGGGAACATCTCCCTTAGAGGTATAAAAGACTTAGTCTCCTAAGGAATTCTACCTTGTCATAGCCCTATACAAGGTTGACTCATGACACATGTCCTTGAAAATTGAAACCAAACATAAAATTAGTGTCACTTACAATCACAATTCAATACGTCCTTTGGAAAACATATATAAATATATATCTATAGTTAGCTAGAGCCATTTCTTCATTTTCCTATCAAAGATCCCTGGTCCATAAGTTGAGATAAAAATCTTAGCAAGGAGTGGAAATTGCAACCATACAAAGAGACCGATTGGAAAGCCAACTAGCACAACGATTGGAATAATAATCTCTAATTGGCCCTTTATCATGATAAAGACAGTTGAGGAGAAAGCTACCATCATTGCTGCAATAGAAATGAAGAGGGAGGAAAGTCTAATGATCAATTTGTTGGGTAAGGATATGAGGAAATCGTGTGCTGTATATCAATTTGTTTCTTTCTTTTTATTTATAAAGGAATACTTACAAAAAACTATAATTAGAGACATTTTATATTATATGTTTATTTAACAAATTGTTTGTAATATGTAAATGAAATATTATTTTTTTAATAATATTATGTGATTTAATTTTCAGAAGTTAAATATCTTATAAAAGCTAATTGTTCAATCTTTTCGCGTTATTTGTTTGTCAAATTATTTCTTTCCTTTTTGTTTGATACAAAAAAGGGTAAATAAAATTTTCCTTCTTTTTCCTAGATATAGGATTTAAAAAGTAGTTATAATTTTTAAAAGCACATTTTAAGAAATTATTGAAGTATTATTTTCAATAATTTATGTAACATTTTTAATAATTATTTATTATTTTACCCCAACAAGTGTTTGTCAAGTTTTTGTTGCATGCATATTAAATAGCATTAAAACTACCGAGCAAAAAAAAAAAAAGAAAGGCATTAAAACTCACAAATGATAAATAAGCATGCAATCAGAAAAAAAAGAAGTTTAAGCTGAGGAATTATAAGAGAGAGAGAGAGATGATGACCTTGAGCCATTGTAGTTCTCTTTGCATTTGCAGAGCTGGTCCTGAGATTTGTTCAAGCTTAACCTGAGATTCGGATGATAGTTTCCCTGCCACATGGAACATACTATTGTCGAGCTTATCAACGAAAGGAAGAAAAAGTTGCTTCTTAGTATCAAGCCCATATATGAGGTTAAAAACTTTTTCTTGTCGATGTGCAACTGCAATCTTGAACATGTCTCTATCGTCCACGTCCTTAGTCACCAATAAATCTAGATTACGTTTGATGATTTCGACAATGAATTCCGTCATCCCTCGCTGAGCAGCGTTCATGATTGCTTGATGCACGGAATTTTCATGGACTTTTGCAAAATCTAATTTAGCTATCTCCTCAGACATCAGAAGCAGAAGCACATGGGCATGAACATGGGCCTGCTTTAAATCATATATGTGCTTCATTCCTACATAAATAAATATAGGTTTTAACTAATTACTATAATAGAAGAAATGGTTGCTAGAACAAGAGTTGAAAATATATGAAGAAAAAATAAAAGTGATCAAGCAACATACCAAAGAATTTTAAGAGATTTGACCACAATCCAAGTGTGTGCCTTGCAACTGCACAATTCAACCCATTTTCTGACTTAGACAGACCGATGTAAAGAATATAAATTTTGAGCAACTTGAGGCTATAATTGTTCGTTGAAGATTTGAGCTAAGGAAAAATGGAAAAATAACGATTTGAGATTCCAATTTCTTCATCAACTGTATAAAAAAGTTAACATTTCTTTTACATATAAGATCTGTTCTGCCATTTCACAAATCTTCTTGTCATAAGATTTGACTTTGAGACCTTCAAATTGAAATCTTAAGTTTTAATGTTAAGATGTCTCATTGGTAAAAGACACTCAGACCAAAATTAATTTATAATTAATAAATATATAACTGAGAGCCGATCTAGCTAAAGCTTTCATTAGAAGCATTGCTCGAGTAGAGCTGTTTCTTAAAAATGTTGTAAAGGGAAGCTAAAATAACGTTTGGTAAATTAGCTACACACACGTCACAAAAGAAATCTTTTAAATTAAACTTTTTTTTTCTTAAAATAATTTTTTTATTATCAAAAAATCAAATATTGTCAAAGAATGAAGTGTATTGCAATTCAAGTCACAGAATAAAACATACCTTGCATTGTGAAGTTTTTCATTTCTTTTTGATCTTGTACTTGATAAGTATTTATACGAACTTCGTCTTCACTCGTGGGTTGTTTTCTCTTTAAATCTGATGCTTTTACCTTTAAACCTGCAACGACAGTGAACTATTTCATTATTGTTGTTAAATTATATTGTGATGTATTATAAATACACCACTTTTTGTTTCTTAGGTGCAAACTCATCCATTCTTTGAAAGTCTTTTGCATTTTCTTTTCTGCGTTTAGTTGTTCTTCATTTTTCTTTCTTTAATTTATACATTTAGCTAACTGAAAGCAGTAATTTTTTTATTTTTGTTTTCTTTTATTATAAACTTTATTCATGTAATAAAGATTGCTCATATATTTCTTTCCATTGACGTACTGATCCGTATCCATAAAAAAACTATATGAATAACCATAGTTACTTGTTTGTAAAATTAAAATTGTCAAATGGGAAAAGAAAAAGAAGAAATAATAACTTTTAACTTATTTGTCAATTTTTGGTGAAATATAATTTGCAAAAAGGATTATCTTAATTATTAGAGAAATTAGATTGAAAACTAATGTAATAGAAGAAGAGAGAAGTGATACTAACAAGAATAGATCCAGCGTTGCCAAAAAGAGAGCCGATTGCCACTAGGGAATGCAGAAGGTTGAGAGGATAGTACTGAAACAGCATTCATTCCATCTACCTCAGCAAATGCTAATTGTGGACATTCAAGAAGCAGATCCAAAGCAACATCTGGTGAAGTGGTGATATAGAAAAAAAAAAATTATATACCCCGTGACAATATACATTAAATAAAGAATTGTTTGTGTTTATAACCTATATGTCACTCTTACCAAACAATTTGTTCCTAATACAGTGACGGACGACCAACACTGCCTGACGTTTGTTTTCTTCTTCGATTAGAAATCTTGGTCTGGTCATGCTGTATAGATATTGAGTCATATCTTTATGGCCTGCCAAACATGCAAAATTAAGTGGAATATCCCCTTCGCAATTTTGAATAGGAAGTAATTCCTTGTCCTATGTGATCAATCTTTGGGCAATCTCGGTGTTTGCAGAGCACAAGGCGACATAGTGAAGAACCGTGTTACCATGGTGATTTTTCGTTCCCAGGTTTTCCTCTGCCATTTCGCTTACAAATTCATCAATCACTTCCAGCTGACCTTCGAAGATTGCGAAATCGAAGACCGAGAGATTACCCATGGCCCGAACTTCGGAATTGGCTGAAAGCCGGTCGGCCCTCAACAGAATCTTTGTCCTTTCCAAATTTGAAATAATTTTAAAATTTTAAAAAATCTAAAAACTATTTTTTGTGTATATGTTTAAAATTAAATTTGACAATAATTTATTATTTAGTACATCTTAACAATAATTATTTAAAATATAAGAAACTCATTCTTTACTTTTAAATATCATGCCTTTTTTTTTTTTTGAAACATTGTAACTCACTAACAGCACTTTTTTACAATAATACCCAATACTAAAAAAAACTCAAATCACACTTACCACAACAGTACTTCTTTCAACTAGTCTTCCCAACACTTTTCAACATACCTTTTTTTCAACCTCAACAACAATATTAAAATTGGGCCTAAGTATTGTATAATTTGACAACCGTTGGTAAAAATTATTCTGAAGTTTTAATTTTTTTTCTTTATATAAACTAAACTGTTGCTCTCTTATTTGCTTTTCATCAAACCATATACTTGGCACATGTCACTTTGATGTTTTTTGTTCTGATTTGTTTTCTTACTTTAAGATGTAAAAGATAAAATTACGTTTCATTAACTAAGTAAAGAAGGTTTGAAAATGATGTAAATCGTAAGAGAGAGGAAGAGACCTTCAGCATCATTTTCATTTTGGAATCCGCACTCTTTGGCCAAAGTGTTCCAAGCATCTTTAGCTGTAGTCTTGTCTTTAATTTTAGAAAGCATGGTCGGATCACATGAAATTTGAATAGCATGCAAAGCACTCACATTCCTCATTCTCCAACTCCAATCCCCGTCTTCTGAGGTTTGTTCCACAACGTCCCACAGATCTCTAGTCCACAAATAGTTTTTTATGCAAGCTCTCCAGTTGTCGTAATCATCCTTTCCAGTAAGAACTTGAGCAACAATGGCACTCGAACAAACACTATTGGCCTTCATCTGTCAAAAAAAAAAAAGGAAAATTAATTAGTGTATATTTATATATGTCGAATTTCATATAATGAAGATATTAAAATACTCAACTTACAGGGATCAATAAAATGAGTCTTCTTCCTCAGTTCTTCAGTGGTTGCAAATTAACACACTGTAACTATTGTTTTGGCTTAATGATTTCTCTTTGGGGTTGGATTGCTGACTATTATATAGACGCTTCATCGGCTCAAAATTGATGTCATTCAATGCACTCTACTTTCAACATTTAATACTATGACTTTGACATAAAGCTAGATATTGAAGGTTTGATTCTTACCGCCCAATTTCTCAAGGAATATTTTGAGATCTTTCTAGTCTCAAACAGGGGCGGATCCTCTTTTTAGTTATGGGCCTGAAATTTTTAAAATTTTTTTTATAACATATAAAATTTTTAAAATCTTTTATGTGTTCTTTTAATAGTTCTTCAAAATAATTTTTTATTTAATAATTAAAATAAATAAAAAATAACAAAATGATCTCAAATGTCTCCTTTAATTTTACCTTCCTTAAGTTTCTCTAAATATCTGTCTCTTTCTCTTCTCTTTTATCTTTTTATTTTTACTGTACTCTCTTCTCTATAATTTATTACCGAAACTGACTGCATTCTTCATTTCAAGAGAGGTTTATGAACTTGTTAGCTTAGACAAGGAAGGACGGAAACCACTCAACACCATTGTTTGAAATTAAGAGAAGGTAAGGTTTTCTTTTATCTTCTTTTTTCAATTTATAATATTATTTTTATTTATATATTTTTTTGTTTCTATTCTATTTGCTTATATATTCTAAGTTTTTATAAATTCTCTTTTTCAAATTTTATAAACCATGAACCATGTTCTTTTCTTTCTTTTTTGTTATGTCATTTGTCAATTCTATCTTCTACTTGCTATGTTTTTTTTCTACTATATGGGTTTTATTTTCTATGATTTTAATCTCTAAAAATTAATAAATTATTATATAATTCTCAAATATAAGTTGTAGTATTGCATTGTTACTTAAAATTTCATTAATGTGTCAATTTTTTATTAATCCTGACTATATAAGATAAAATTATATTGAATATATCTTTTTTATGTGCTTTACGTTTTATATTTAATTGAAAAGAAGTTATCTTTATATAAGAGAAAATTATGAATCTTGTCTATAATATTTAACTATTTATATTTTATTTATTATAGTTTTATATTTAGTACTATAAGTTTAAATAGACATAAAATATGAATATTGGATGTTAACTGTATTCATTTTTTTTCAAGTTTGATTAAAGTATGAGTAAGTAGAAAACAATTGATAAATTTTTTAAAAAATAAGATGCAAATCATCCGAAAGATTTTCCTACACATGAACTACCAAACCTCAATGCTTTAACACATGAACAATAACAATGCAGATCAAAATATCCAAAACTCAATCCTAAGAAGTTAGATGTTTTTTAGTATATAGTTCATATATAATTGATGAATTTGAATCTAGGAAACATGGTTGAGCACAATTTTCCTAAAGGATTATTATAAATATTTCTTTTCTTGATTTACATGTTTTGATTATTGATTAAAATTAACATATTACAGCATGTTTGGTTGGGAGGAATGAAATAGTCATTCCCTCCCTATTTTTAATCCTCTCTTAAAGTTTTGTTTGGTTGGGTCATTCAGGAAAAAAAGGGAAATAGCCTTTACCGGGGCTCTCATGATTTTGACTATTCTTGAAGATAAGGAATAGGTTAAAAATGTTGATAGACAATACAGTCCCTTCAAAGAGAGGAAATATGGTATGCACTTCCACACTATTCAAGAACGTCATGCAGGTCTTCCTTTTCCATAGGCCTACCACCATAAAGAAAACACCAGAGAAATCAAAGGAAAAGTTATGACAAATAATGCACCAGAACTACTGCTCAACAAAAATTTCATCTACCGTTACCATTTGAGTTAAATAATCTAAAGGACATCATCAATTATGTTATACTTTTGTATTACAACAATGATTCATTATAAAGATATTATATGTTGGTTGTTTATGTCCATATTGTAGTATGCATTTTCTATCAACAATTTCCATAGTGAATTTCTCATATAATTGCAGAATAATACATAAGCTTCTCGAATAGCTAATATCTCTGCATGGTTGACATCACAAATGCCAATGGACTTACAAAATCTTATAACTATTTCCCTTCTATGATCTCGGAGAATTCCTCTAATACCTACATCTTCCAGAGTCCCTGATGATCCTCTATCCACATTAAATTTAATCCACTCTTCTTATGGTGCTGTCCAATCTATATTTTTTCTTTTTGGCTTAGAATTATGGACTAAACTTACTGAGGCGGGATCTCTAAACACATCATCCACACTTTCATTCAATTCTAGCCATGTGGGTCTAGCAACAGTTGTCTTGTTTTCTTCAAGAAAATATCAGCAAATAACATTAACCTTGTTTGATTACTGTTGAGTTTTAGGTTGACTAGAATTCTAGATCTTATTTGATTAGAATTTTTATTTGTATACAATATTAAGTAGTTGTATGGTTTTAAACTTCTTATTCCACATTGAATCCTAATCACATTCTACTTTGGACTTTTATACTATAAAAGTGGATTTCTAGGTTTTAAAATTGCAAGTAGTGCTTTGAGAGCTCTAAAAAGGGAACATCTTGTAACTCTATCTTTTGCTCTAGGTGGAGCTAGAGTGGTTTGAGTGACTGTTCTTGGGAGGTTATTGAGGAAGAGTATGCAAGGGATCTTGGGTTGTTTTGGGGAACCATAAAGGTCAATTTATTGTACTTTAAATTCTCAATAATAGAAGAACAGTTTCACTCCGTGGACGTAGGCAAGAGGCCGAACCACGTAAATTCTTGTGTTTTTCTGTTTGCTTATTTTCTCTGAATTTTATCTTTGTTGATTCTTGGGCAATTTCCACAACAAACTGGTATCAGAGCTTCAGGTTCGGTAAATTCAAGATTCAATAAGGATGTCGAAAGTTACTAGTTCTGTGAATTTTTCAATTGAGAAGTTTGATGGGAAGACTAGTTTCACACAGTGGCAGAGAAGGATGAAAGATCTCCTTGTACAACAAGGTTTAATGTGCCCCTTGCTAGGAAAGAAGGAAGGGCAACCAGATGACATGAAGGATGTTGAATGGGCAGAGTTGGAGCAAAGGTGTGTGAGCACTATTCGGCTTTGCATTGGAGATAATGTGTTTAATCATGTTATTGATAAGGATTCTGCTCTAAGATTATGAGCAAAGTTAGAAAAAATTTACTTGGCGAAAAGTCTTTCTAACAAGTTGCAGCTTAGGCGAAAGTTGTATCGCTT
>NC_030852.1:1055752-1063267 GCF_000208745.1 Theobroma cacao
GAACATCTTGTAACTCTATCTTTTGCTCTAGGTGGAGCTAGAGTGGTTTGAGTGAATGTTCTTGGGAGGTTATTGAGGAAGAGTGTGCAAGGGATCTTGGGTTGTTTTGGGGAACCATAAAGGTCAATTTATTGTACTTTAAATTCTCAATAATAGAAGAACAGTTTCACTCCGTAGACGTAGGCAAGAGGCCGAACCACGTAAATTCTTGTGTTTTTCTGTTTGCTTATTTTCTCTGGATTTTATCTTTGTTGATTCTTGGGCAATTTCCACAACAATTACTTAGTCATGTCAAGAAACACATGGCCGATAATTTCTTACTTAGTTATGTCAAGATGTGAATGGTACAATGAGTCTACTGATAAGAATATTAATAGCTATGTCAAGATGTGAACGGTACAATGAGTCTACTAATAAAAATATTAATAGTCATGTCAAGGTTTGTTAATTAGGATAATCCGTCTTTACAAAGTCTTCAAATAATAAACCTATACAATCAGTCTTTCGCCTTTTATTTATGTTGGAAAACCTTACAGCATGTATGGTTCGTGAAATGAAATATAAAGGAAAGAAATAAAATCACTATTCTATGAGAATAAAATAGAATAGTAATAATTATTAATTTGGTTCTTAACATTGCATGGAACAATTCGGTCCACAGGCTCCCTCTTTGCCCCTTCCAAAAGAAGACGGCTATCCTTCCTATGATCTCTGTCATCATAGGACTTGTCCTTTGATAAGAAATGCCTTTGTTCATGCTCTTCAAGCTCATCTGCCTTAGAGTTGGATTCCCTTATGTGTCACCGTCCATTTGGAAATTGATTTTTGAAGCCATCTAATTTGTACCATATGTTGCTTGAAAAGCCAAGAAGATGGATTATAAATCCATGTTACAGCGTTATGAGAATCACTTTCTATCAACAATTTCCTTCGTGAATTTCTCATATAATTGCAGAACAATACAAAAGCTTCTGAAACAGCTAATATCTTCGCCTGGTTGACATCACAAACGTTAATGTACTTAGAAAATTTTATAACTATTTCCCCTTTATAATCTCGGAGAATTCCCCCAATGCCTACCTCTCTTGAGGTCCCTGATGATGCTCCATCCACATTAAATTCCACCTTCCTATGATGTTATCTAGTCCACTTGCCTTATGGACTAAACTTACAGAGGCGGGATTTCTAAACACATCATCCACACTTTCATTCAATTCTAGCCATGTGGGTCTAACAACAATTTTCATGTCTTCTTCAAGAAAAATATCAGCAAATAACATTAACCTTGTTTGATTACTATAATGATTTATTTCAATCTTTAGTTGGTAAAAAGAGATTTTGAATATTAAAAGACTAGGTGATAAAAAAGACAAAAGTACTTTTTATTATAATATATAATTTTAATTTAAAATATTTATCTTTTATAATTTATTAAATATTAAATATTAAATATTAAAATTAATTTTTCTAATTTCTAGTTAAAATTTTCATTTAATTTCAAAATTTAAAATATTAGTGAATTAATAATTTAAATATTATTGTTTTCCTCAAGGTTTTAGTGGTTACAAATTAATGCTTTATAACGGTTGTTTTGGCTTAAGGCTTAATGATTTCTCTTTGGACTTGAATTACAGATTATTATAGAGACAGTTCATTTGCCATGTAAAGATGTGAACGGTATAATGAGTACAAATAAGAATATTAATACCCATGTGAAGGTTTATTGGCATAAGTCGTCGTTACAAAGTCTTTGCAAAGTCTTCTTTAAATAACAAATCTATAGACATGGCTTTTAATATTCTTATCAGTAGACTCATTGTACCATTCAAATCTTGACATGGCTAAGTAAGAAATTATAGTCTAGGGGCAGTTGTCATGTCTTCTTCAAGAAAATATCAGCAAACGACCATAACCTTGTTTGATTACTTGGCCATGTCAAAAACCACATGGACTATAATTTCTTACTTAGCCATGTCAAGATGTGAATGGTGCAATGAGTTTATTGATAAGAATATTAATAGCCATATCAAGATGTGAATGGTACAATGAGTCTTCTGATAAAAATATTAATAGCCATGTCAAGATGTGAATGATATAGTGAGTATACTGATAAGTCAAGGTTTGTAAGGATAAGTCACTTTCAAATATTAAATTTAGGGTTTATATTTGATGCATTGACAGTGTATAAGTTCTATACATTATCAGTTCACTAAATGCTGCCATGAAGTAAAATTAAAATTTTTTAAAGACTTAAAACTAAATACTAAAAGTTTCCTTAAAAAATATATAAAAAATAAAACAAATTTTTTTTTATCTCTCCAATTCTCTCATGATTGTTCTTTTCTTGTTCTTCTCTTTCTATCTGTCTCAAACACCGTTATCTTCTCATCCTCATCTTCTCCCATTAAAATTAGGTTTGGTGAAATTGTGGAACTTTTAAAACAATAAGATAATTAAAAATTTCAAGATAAAAAAAAGAAATATTATATGCACTAGCAAGAAGTTAAGAACAAATAAACATCACGTAATGTAACCACCTCAAAAAATAAAATAAAATATAAAATAATATATATAATAAAAAAATATAATAATAAAAAAAAGAGGAATGGCTGGGCGTATGCCCAGCCATCCCTTCGCCCAACCACCATGAATGATGGGGCTCTGGCTACCAACTCCTTGGTGCTAGAACCCCATTGCCGGGTTGTCTTAATTTTTTGATAACCCAGCTTTTAAAAATCAAACCTGCAAAACCAAGGGCAGGGGATAACCAAAAAAAAAAAATCACAGATCAAATACAAAAAAAATCCTAAACTACCAGCAACAGATAACCACAACAAAAAATATGAAAAATTTGAGAGAAATAGGAAATCAAGGGAAAAAAGGGAAAAGGTTTCCTTTTCATCGCATGGTTGTTGGGTTTTAGATCTTTTTTTTTTTAAGGGGTTTGGACTGGTTGGAGGGCAGAGAAGGTGGGGTTGTAGATACCGCCGGTTGTAGGAGGGAGACTTGGTCTTTTTTTGGGAGGGTCGAATTTGTGGTGGGTGGCTAGAGAGAGGAAGTCACCGACTGTAGGATGAGATAAGGTTGTTGGGATTTGGTTTGCGAGAGAGCAAGAAAAAGAGAGGAAGCCGTCGGGTAGTGAGAGAAGACCGGAGCGGCACCGGCTTAAAGGAGAGAAGGTTCGAGCCGTCGGTTAGAGAGAAGAGAAAGGGGGTTAGTATGCCGGCGTCGGCGAAGAGAGGGAAGGTTTTTAGAGAGAAGGCAGAGAGAGTGGCCGGCTAGAGAAAGAAAATGAAATTTGAAAATGAGAAGAAAGGCCAAAAAGGGGGTTTATATACCCAAGTTTAGAGTCTAAACGGCGTCGTTTCAGTGGAGTGAGGAACTAAAAGGGATCGACGCCTAAACGACGTCGTTTGAGGGAATCCCCGGAGCCCCAAAACAGTGCGTTTGGGGGAAAGCCAGACGGACCAACGAAGCAGGCTTGGGATGCCTTTGTGCAGCTCAGATAACTTGGGCCATCATTCTAGCCCAAGCAAGGTGAGGCCTTGCCCATTTATTGTAGATTTGGACTTGTTATTTAGGGCTTATTCAGTTTATTTAATTAGAAATTTGCTTACCTTAGATAAAAATAAAAAAAAACTATAGAATGTTTTAAAATATATAATAGATTTAGTTTACCTTCCTTTTTTTTTCTAAAAAATATAAATAATAACAATAATAATAATAAGTGAATAAAAAATATTTATATTATAAGTATATTTAGAGGATTGCAAATAATGAAATAATAATAATAATAATAATAATAATTCATGATACAAATATAAAAATTACAAAAAATAATAATATAATGGAACAATTATTTGAGTATTACTACCTAAAAGGGCCAAAGAGTTGTCTCTTTTGGGTGGGTTACTTAAGTGTGGAGTTCGAAATGGATTTTCACTGAAGCGTCGGGATAAATCCCAATTCTATACTCCGATAGCCATTAATCCGAATAGTTGTTGTTTAAAATAGTATACATAAAAAAATGATAAATAATAATGACAAATATATAAATAAGTCAATAAATTACCTTAAATTATTAACATGTTATTATTACCAACCAACTAATCAATAAACGCGTGCATGTAGACATCAGCATTTTATGTTGTCATAGCACGTCACATTTATCTTGGAAATGGTGCGGGAATTTCGATGATGGAATTTCCCCGAAGAGCTTATAGAGACGAGTTCTTCCGGGGATATCTCTAGGTGAGGAGAATTTTGAGACTTCACCAAAGCGTTTGGATAGTCTTCGAATAATTTTTCAATAAAAGATTACCGACCCCATTATTTAAAATAAACGAGTCATAACATCATTTTACGCTTGCATCATGTGCATACGTAAAACCAAATAAAAGATTCAGTCAGTAAGTTTAATAAAAATTTAGTTAATAAGTAGGAAATAAATCAAAAGTAGGCTATAATAGGATAACTTAAGATTAAATGGTACCGTTCGTGGAACGGACGCCACGGAGGTGCTAACCCTTCTCCGTGTGTAACCGCACTCCCGAACCCATCTCTAAAAGACGTGGATCAGTTCTCGTTCTTTCGACGGACCTAAAATTAATTTAGGACTTTGTCGATTAGAATCGGGTTAATAAGTGACCAATCACATCTAGATAAAAAAAGAATTGGTGGCGACTCCTAAACAATTTAATTTTCGCCCGCGTCTGGCGGTCGGGTTTCCGAACCCACACGTTACGACACGTAATTGTCACATCAAACAATAAACTGAGAAATATCATATAATAAAAAGAGTTTTCAAAACCAAAAAAAAAGAAGGGTAGAAAATAAAATGAAAAACAAAACAGAAAGAAAAAGAAGAAATAATACTTGAATGCAGTTTTAAACTTTTATTTTTTTCCTTAATTTTTGTAATAAAAAAAACCCTAGAAGAATGATTTACAGAAAAAGGGAGAGAAGAGGAAGATCGATAGGGAGAGAGGGAAGGAGTATTTTTTGACGAAGGATCTTTTTGGGAAAAAAAAATAACTCTTCTAAAAAGCTAGCATGTTTTTTTTTTAAAAAAAAAAAAGAGAAGAGAAAGCTCCTATTAGGAGCTTTTTTTATGATTTTTTAAAAAAGAATTTATTCTTTTAAAAAAATTAATTTTTTAAATTTTTTTATAAAATATTATTTGGCACAGCTTTTATTTTTAAAAAATAAAAAAGCAAAAAATAAACTAAGCCCAACAAGTAGTTAGCCATGTCAAGATGTGAACGATATAATGAGTACTAATAAGAATATTAATAGCCATGTCAAGGTTTGTTGGCACAAGTCATCTTTACAAAGTCTTCTTCAAATAAAAAATCTATAGACATGGCTATTAATATTCTTATCAGTAGACTCATTGTACCATTTAAATCTTGACATGACTAAGTAAGAAATTGTAGTCCAAGCCTTTCTTGCATATTACAATATGGACATAAATAACCGACTAATATATTATGCCTTTATAATGAATAAATGTTAACACGAAAGTATAACATAATTGACGATGTCACTTAAATTATTTAACTCAAATGGTAAGAGTAGATGAAATTTTTGTTGAGCAATAATTCTGGTTCATTATCTGTTTTAACTTTTCCTTTGATTTCTGAGGTGCCTTCTTTATGATGGTCGGTGTAATGGGTCGCATACGGATTACACAAGTCAAACTATATTGGACATGAAAATTTTTATATTATAATGATGTTGGTGTCATTCCACAAAATCTAAACTTATTCAACCTAACTGTCACGTAATAAATTACCGATGTTTAACATGGTAATCTATTACCAATGTCATGCAGTGGCAGTGCCCAGAGATGTTGAACGCATTCGTATTCTGGCCCTCCTCAAGGCTAATAAGGGACGTGATTTGGAAACCACAAAGAATCTATTGACGGCCAACCTGCATTTAGCCAATACCGAATTTCGAGGCACCTGTTGCACGGTCCCTCATTTCGGAATCTTCGAAGGTCAGTTGGAAATTGATGGAGGAATTGCTAAGCACAATGTCAAACAAAGACCTAAACATACAAGGTTCCAATGGTCGTGCAGTTCTTCACCGTGCCGCCTTGTCCTCTGAAAGCACCGAGATTATACGACGCTTGATCAGAAAGAATAGGGAAACACTTACTATAACAGATAACCGGGACTAATTCCACTTAATTTTGAATGTTTGGTACGCAATAAAGAAATGGCTCATAGTCTATACAACATGACTACACCAGAATTTCTACTCTCACCAGAAAATGAAAGTCATGCAACATTGCTCGTGAGTGACTGTATTAGTAGCAAATGGTTTGATAAGGGTAACATGGGTTGTGAACACTAAAACAACTGAATGCCGTTCAGCAGATATTCTATCCACACCATATTTGCGCATAAACGGACTTTCAGTTAAGTTAGGTCTCCAGATTACCTCAGTATCTTAAAAATCAGATTCCTCTCCACAACAAATGCTTTTTTTTTTTTTTTAAATTAAATCAAGATTGCTGCCATCAAGTTAAAGACTTAAAAAGAGACCAAGTAAAATTAACTACTATGAGACATACACCCCACGGCACTGCTTGACAAAAATCTTGAAACATATTTACCGAATCAGTAATTTCTCAAGCCAAACATTTGAAGCAAGTCCCTTTCACATGATACACCCTGTTTAGCTAGCGCATCTGTCTCAGAGTTGGATTCTGTAAAACCCGACCTTATAAATATATGTCATAACATACATGAACTGAGTAGCATGTTATTATGCTAGGAAAGTTCCTAAGAATAGACGAAATCCGATATTGTACCTAACGGTACACTTGAATAGATTTAACCTCGAACTAGTTTAAATAGGAATCGTAGGATGAAATTTAATATTTTATAGTAAGGAATGACTAAAAATGATTGTTTGGAGTTCGAGGGTTCATTAGGGGTAAAATTGAAAATTTTGATGTTTAGGGGCAAAAATCGTCATTCTGCCACTTAAGATAATAATTTGATCAAGGAGTGAAATTTTTGATTAAGATTAACTATTTGGAGTATAATTTAGTGATAGGAAGTGAAAAAGTTTAATTTTGGTGATTTTTGGAGTGTAGGGGCAAAATCGTAATTTTACCACCCGCGGATAAAATTTGAGATTTTGAGAGAATTTAGATCAAATTTGACAAATTGGAGAGTGGTATGAGTATAAAGGATGAAAAATATGTCTATGGCCAATTTTTCAGTTTTTTGGGCAAAAATATAAGTTTTCACTTTTACTGGGGCAAAAGTGTAAATTTCAAAAATTACTCTACTGAGACTTTAGATAAGTCTGAGAATTTTATCTAAGTTATGGATATATGGGACAAGTGTATGGTGAAAATTTAGAAACAAATGGATGAAATTTTAAAAATGGGCTAATGGGAAAGTGACACGTGGCATTTTTAAAAATAATATAATATTATTTTAATGAAAAGTCAGCCCATTTAAACCCCATTTTAAGTGCTGGCCGGCCATAAGGGGG
>NC_030852.1:1063367-1069915 GCF_000208745.1 Theobroma cacao
GTGATAAATTTTAGAAAAATTTAATAAGACAATCATTTTCATATAATAATTTCAATTTTTTTCATCAACAGTCTTAGAACTTGATGGTGTATGTGTGTTAGCTAGGGATGTTGATGGACAAGGTACCTTCTAATTTTCTTAATTTTGTTTTATCCAAATCCAAGCTAGATTGAATTTTAGGATCTTGTGGTTTTGTGTATGTTGTGAAAAACATTAGGAAAAGTGCTTAGTTGTGTTTTTTTACTTAATTCTGATCACTTAATTACTTATAGGGGAGTGATTAGCCTACTTGGAATGAATCCCAACAAAAAGCTTTTTGGCATATAGAGGGATGCAAATGTCGGAGGAGGAGAAGAGAAGCCCAAGGTGTAAGGTATGTATAGATGAAAGTAATCACATTCTCTTAAATTGTAAATGAGTGTGGAACTTATGGGGAGAGATTATGAGATGGTGGGAGTGCAAAATGTGCATGCCAAAGACAATTGCTCATTTCTTGGAGCAGGCCATGTTTTTACGCGAACAAATGGGATGCAAATTGAATTGAGCATTTGTGTGTAGTCCTACGTTGTGGTTGATATGAGGAGAGAGAAATGAGTATGTGTTTATAAAAAAAAGAGTGGGAGATAAATGATGTTCTTGTAGAGCTTCGAATTTTTACATAAAAGTGAATTGATAATTTGACATAAAGGCATAATTGGATCTTGAGCCACATGTCTCAAAATCACCTTAGAAACCCTAGTTATAGAAATCTTAAGTTGTTTGAGAGAAAGAAAATGAGTATGAAACTGAATGATAGAGAATTGGAGTGAAATATGGCAAACTATGAAGTATTGATACCTTGAAAGAGGGTATTGATACTTGTTGTCCAAAATACCATGGGGAGCATTTTTTATGAAAAGTATCGATACTTACAATAGAGGTATTAACACTTGAGTTCCTAAATGCTTTGGGAAGCATTTTGCATGATAAGTATTGATAGTTACAAGGGAGGCATCGACACTTAAGGGTCAGAATGCCTTAGAAAGGCATTTTACATGGGAAGTATTGATATTTACATTAGAGATATCAATACTTCTAACGTGGCAAGCAAAAATAAAAAGAAGGAAACAACCGATTGAGACTTATTTCTTTTTATTTCTCTTCTCTCTCTTTCACTTTTTTTTCAACTCTTTCATTCTCTCTCTTACCCACCTCCAACCCTAGCTTCATATATCAAGATTGGAAGCTAGATTAAAGGAGCTTACCAAGGTAAGGTTTCAAAAAAAAAAAAATCAACCTTAAGATTTGAATTAAGTATGAAATTGTGTAGACAGTGTTGGAGAAAAACCTAGATCTAAGTTATGAATATAGTTCCAGTTGGAACTCTATAATTGAAAGCATGTGTTAGAAGTTTAATCATAAACCTTGTTGTTATAGGCTCCATTGTAGCTCCAAGAGTTCATAGCCAAAGGAGTTTGGTTAAGTGGCCTTGAATTGTGGTGGTGGCCTAAAAAGCAAATGGACTTGCATTTAAATGGTTTGTTAGAAATGCATGAAAATGGTATTTGAAGAAATTGTGCCTAGGAAATGTTTTGATATGGTTTTATCAATTGAAGTAGGCATAAGTGTATGTATATATGTTTTATAGAAAGAAATCGCACGGGAACAAGTTTTTCAAGTTATGTGAAATGCTGTTGAATAATTATGGTCTTTGGCCTACAACCAAGCTATTACAGTGAAATCTTTAATGGTGATTTTCCAGGAAGTTAAGAAATTTGAAAGGACGAAGAAGGTCTTGTGAAGCTGCGGTTTAGTGTTCTTGCTCTTGTCGTTTCATATAGTCACTTTACCATTTAGTCTTTTTTACTATTTACCTCTATGTTTGCTGGGGATTGGAATATATATTTTTTCTTTTTAACACTACATCGTTTAGGTAGTTGTTGTGAGTCCTTGTGCTAGGGAATCTTACACAGATCCTTGCACACCTCAGTCCTTGGAATGCTATATGGCTTTATCTGGTTTGTTATTACATTTATTTTTCTCTTTCGTCAAACTTTTTATATATTTGTTATTTCTAAGCTAAATGAAATTCAGCCTCGATGCCCCATTTTGGTGGAAAATAATTCTTCTCTCTCCTTCCTCTCGACTAATTTCTTCCCTGTTCTTCTTCACGTTCTATGTATTCTTTCAGTTTTCTAGATTTCATTCAAAATGTTCAACATGATATCAGAGCACCTTAAGGGATCTTAAGGGACTGTTTTGTTTTCGTTTCTTCATTTATCCTTGGATCATTATTCATCTTGTAGTGTGTTTCTATTTTTCTTTCATGGCAACAACTAGTTTTAACACATCTGCTTCTCCAATGTTCAATGAAGATAACTATGCTTTTTAGGCAGTCAAGATAAAGTCCTATCTTAAGACCTTCAATCTTTGAGATACAGTGGAGACTAGGACTGAGCCAGTATTAAGGAATGCCAACCTCACCATAGCTCAACGCAAGCAGCATGAAGAAGATATTGCTAAGAGGTATAAAGCTCTGTCTTGCTTGCAATCTACTGTCTCTGATGTATTTTTTGCTAGGATCATGCATTTACAAAATCTTAAGGAGGTTTGTGATCACCTAAAGGATAAGTTTTATGGGAGTGAATGTACTAGCCAAATATAAACTTTAAATCTATCTAGACAATTTGAAAATTTGAGAACAGAAGATGATGAAATAATTAAGGACTTTTTTAGAAAATTAATGGGACTTGTTAATCAACTTAGACTATTAGAGAGGTAATACTTGAGAAAAGATTAGTGAACAAAATGTTGGTTAGCCTTCCTAAGAAATACGAGTCCTAAATTTCTTCATTGGAAGACTCAAAAGATATTGCACAACTCACCTTGAAAGAGATAGTGAATGCACTAGAGGGATTAGAATAGAGAAGGGCTTTTAGGCAAAAAAACTTGGTTAATAATGCCTTAGTGGCTAAAACTAAGAACTTGAAAGTTGGAAGTAACAGTACTAGAAGAACTAATTCTGACAAAAAGGATAAAGGGAAGAAAACTAGTGATGATAAGTTAGGAAAGCAAAAAATCAAGTATCCTCCTTATACTCATTGTAAAAGGAATACTCATTCTGTAAAATTTTGCTGGTATAGACCTCATGTGAAATACAGGTCATGCAATCAGCTTGGACATGTGGAAAAGGTATGTAAGAATAAAGGTGCAGCCTCTGATGGGAAAGTAACTATTGATGAAAAAGTTGAAGCCTCCGATGAAGTTTTGTTTATGGTTAGAGAAATTGGAAAACCAGTCCACGAAAAGGAATGGTTGACTGATAATGCTTTCTCTAATCACTTGACAGGTGATGAAAGCAAATTCACTACACTCAACAGGAGTTACAAATCAAAAGTTGAGATTTGTGATGGTACTTTTTTGAAAATCCTTGGGATACGGACTGTTACAGTTGATACTCAAATAGGCAACAAATACATCTTTGATGTGTACTTTGTACCAAAAGCTAATCAAAACCTCTTGAGTGTTGGTTAGCTCACTGAGAGTCATCATGCCCTCATATTCAAGGACATATTATATCATATTTGATTTAAATGGAGATGAAGTCTAAACTATGAAGATGAAGAACAAGTGTTATTCTATTAATTGGAGTACCATTGAGCATGAAGCCTTTTGCAATACTATTATTGATTTTGAAATGTGGCACAAATGAATGGGACATGTCAATTATGAGTTGTTGTAAAGAATGAATTCACAAGATATTGTTGAAGGTTTGTTTAAGATTGAGAAGCTTGACCTTGTGTGTAGGATATGTCACTTAGGCAAGTAAAGCAAACTCCCATTTCCCAAAGAAAAGAGGTAAAAAGCTACAGAAAAATTACAGTTGGTTCATACTAACTTGGGAAGCCCAATAAAGACCGTGTCACTTGAAGGGAATAACTATTATCTCATCTTTATTGATGATGCATCAACGTATTATTTGTTTTTTTTTCTTGAAGGTTAAGTCTAAAACTCTGAAGAACTTTCTTAAGTTCAGAAATCTAATGGAGAATCAAGCAAGCTCATTTATCAAAATTCTCAAAAGTGATAATGGTAAGGATTTCACTTTTGTAGAATTTGAAAGATTTTTATCTCAACTTGGCATAAGTCATCAGTTGACTGTGACATATAATCCATAGCAAAATGGAGTATATGAGAGAAAGAACAAAATTGTCATGGAGATGACTAGGTGTCTACTGTTTTAGAAAAGATTGCCTAAGTCATTTTTGGTAGAAGCTGTAAACACAACAAACTATTTGTTAAACCTGACTCTGACAAGGGCACTTGGAGACAAAAATCCTTAGGAATGCTGGTTTGGTCATAAACCATTTGTGTCTCACTTAAGAATTTTTGGTTGTGTTGGCTATGTCAAGGTCCCTGATGAGAAAAGAACAAAACTAGATGAAAAGAGTTAGATAGGCATCCATGTTAGCAATAGTGAGAAGTCAAAGTAATACAAAATGTATAATGTTGACTCTAAGAAGATCATCATTAGCAGAGATGTTAAGTTTGATGAGAATGCTAGGTGGAATTGGGAGAAGCTGACTATTGAACACTATGCAAATATAAGACTAGTTAATGAAGAAGCTATCAATGAAGATGATCAAGGAAGTGATATGAGTCGTGCAGTGAGAAGCACCAGATCACTGCAAGACATTTATGTCAGGTGTAATATGGCCGTATGTGAGCCAACCACCTGTTCTAAAGCTGTTAAGGATGATAGATGGTTGAAAGTAATGGATGAAGAAATGCAAATGATTTTAAAAAATGGTACATGGATTTTGGTTGGCGAACTTATTGAATCAACACATCATTGGCATCAAATGGATTTACAAGGTCAAACTAAATGCAGATGGCACAATCAACAAATTATAGGTAAGGTTAGTAGTGAAGGGTTACGCATAAATATAAGGGGTGGATTACTGGGAGACTTTTGCACTAATGGCAAGGCATGAAACCATAAGGTTACTCATTACTCTGGCTGTTAAGGAAGGATTGAAAATTTTTCATTTAGATGTCAAGTCTACATTTTTGAATAGATTTCTTACAAAGGGTATCTATGTGCAGCAACCAGATAGCTTCATTTCTCCTGGAATTGAAGGTAAAGTTTGTAAGTTGGTGAAGGCCTTTAATGGCTTGAAATAGGCCCTTAGAGCCTGATATGAGAGGATTGACACCTACTTGACATCTCAAGGTTCCAGAGAAGTGCAAATGAGCACACACTATATGTAAGTAACTTTGTAGAATATCACAAGCGTATTATTTCTCTATATGTGGATAACTTGCTCATCATTAGTTTGAGTGAGTCATTGTTGAAGGGATTTAAAGCTAAACTAATGAGTGAATTTGAGATGTCTGACTTAGGAGAAATGAGTTATTTCCTTGGATTGCAATTTCTACAAACTCTTGATTTTATCTGCATACATCAAAGTAAATATGCTAAAGAATTGTTAAAAAGGTCTCAAATGGAATAGTGTAAGCCTGTTGATATTCCTTTAGCTACAAACTACAAGTTATCTAAGGGTGATGGTTCCCCAAGTGCAGTGAATTCTGTTTACAAAAGTATTATAGGAAGTTTACTTTATTTGACAACATCTAGGCTTGGTATTATGTATTCAGAAAGCCTATTATCCATGTTTATGCAGCAACCTTCTCAGACTCATTACTTAGCAGCAAATAGAGTATTGAGGTATATTAAGGGAACATTTGACTATGGTTTGAAGTTTGAGAAAAAGTCTAGTAATGAGCTGGTAGGCTTTTGTGATAGTGACTGGGCTGGGAGTACTGATGATTCCAAAAGTACTACAAGGTACTGTTTCTCCTTAGGAAGTGCTATTTTCAATGGGAATTCAAAAAAATAGGAGGTGGTAGCTCAGTCATCAACTAAAGCAGAATATACAGCATTTGCAACAGCTTCAAATCATGTGATTTGGTCAAGGAAAGTCATATCAAGGTGAAGGTCTATGCTATTCGAGAAGCTATAAAAGATGAAGAAGTTGATGCTCAGCATTAAAGTACCAGTATTCAACTTGCAGATATTTTCACAAAAGATGAAGAAGTTGTTGTGAGTCCTTGTGCCAGGGAATTTTACACCGATCCCAACACACCTCGATCCTTAGAATGTTAGATGGCTTTATATGATTTGTTATTTCATTTATTTTTCTCTTTCAACAAACCATCTATATATTTGTTATTTCTAAGTTAAATGAAATGCAACCTCGATGCCCCGTTTTGGTGAAAAAGAATTCTTCTCTCTCCTTCCTCTTGACTAATTTCTTGCCTGTTCTTCTTCACCTTCTGTGTATTCTCTCAGTTTTCCAGATTTCATTCAAAATGTTCAACAAATGCCTATGTTATTGATGTGTTGAGTATGTTAAAAAAAAGTGATATCTTATTGGCCGTTGAGCTATGTGTTAAAATGTGGAAAAATTGAAAGATGAAAGGGTAATTTTTTCTGAAGTTTCACTATCAACGAAACCTTTAAATGCCTTTGAGAGAGAGAGAGAGAGAGAGAGAGAGGAGAGAAGAGA
>NC_030852.1:1070961-1120417 GCF_000208745.1 Theobroma cacao
AAATTTTTTTATAAATAAAAAATAAAAGGTTCAAATTTTATTAAACAAAATTATAAATTTTGGAATGCATGTTATAAATAAATAAAATAAATTTTTATTAATTAAAATAATAAATATATTAATTAAGAGAAAAAATTGAACCAAATGAAAAAGATGAATATGAAAAAAAATATAATTCTTCCTATAATTTTATAAATTATGAAGAATAAAGTGAGAATATAAAGAAGTCTCATTAAATAATTCTTACTACTCATTAGCACTTTTTGAAAATAACATGATTGACAACTTTGTCTAAAAGGTCAAATAGACTTCTCGCGTAAGAAAAAATTTTAAAATTTTGAGAGTTAAACACTTGTACTTTTGTAGTAGGAAAACTCTTCCATAAGCTGAGGCAAAAATTCACTCATATATTACTATTATATGCAATTTCCTTTTCATTTGAAACTTCTTTTTTTAAATTTTTCAACAATCAAATGCAATTTTTTTTTTGTAATTTTAAACTGGAAGCTTTTTTTATGGTTAGCCAAGTAAGTTTCATTGCACATAGACACACACAAAAGAAACCTTCAAAAGTAGAAAGAATTTCTTTATTATCGTAAACCAATTCATTCCTTGCAATTCAAGTCATTAAGTAGAACATACCTTGCGTTGTGAAGTTTTTCATTTCCTTTTGATCTTGTAGTTCGTAAGTATTTATACGAACATCGTCTTCACTAGACCAAGCTTTGGGTTGTTTTACCTTGAAACCTGTAACAACAATATGTCATTGTTGTTAAATTATATTATGATGTATTATACATACACCGCAATTTACATGCAAACTCATTTATTCTATAAATGTTTTTTACATTTTCTTTCTTTTCTATGTTTAGTTTTTCTTGTTAAGGATAATACTAGACATTATCTATTATTGCAATTTAATTTCTATTCCTATCATCTTAGCTTTATCTAGATACTTAGTTTTATTAGTTAGTTTTACATTATTGTATAAATATATATTCTTGTCAATCAATAAAACTTAGCAGTTCCAAATCAAAATCTCTACATGGTGTCAGAGCTTTATCACCATGAGTATTATTCCTCAAACCTCTACTTCTCCTCTCTTTACTCCTACAACTGCTCATGACACCTTTTTTGTCACACTCACTACCAAAAACTACCTGCTTTGGAAAACACAACTTTTGCCTCTCTTAAACTATTAAAATATTAATGGCCTTATTGATGGAATCTCTCTGGATCTAGCTAAGATTATTCCTTCTCACACCATACCCCAAGAACAAATTACCAATCTCGAATATCAATCTAGGTTTCGAAAAGACAATATGCTTCTTTCTTGGCTGCTATCTTCTTTAACTGAAGAAATCTTTCCCTATGTGATTGGGTTATCCTTTTTTTTCACTGTTTGGCACCCTTTTGCCAATGCTTTTGGGTTTTTTCTCAATATCATCAACTTTAGTTTCACATTAAACTTCAAGAATTCAAGAAAAATGATTTTTCTATCTCAAAATCTACAACAGGCCAAATTTTTTGCTGAAGAATTAAGTGTTGCTAGGTAGACAATGACCTCTACTAAATTCAATGCCATTATTTACCAAAATATAGGTAGTGATTTTCATAGTATTATCACTACCTTTAATCTTCGGCCTAATCCTGTCCCTTTTCATGAGTTGCATGGTTAATTAGTTGCTCACGAAATTCTTCTTAAAGGCATTCATGAACAATTAATTGCTAACATTGTTCACCAATCTACTACCTCTTTTACCAATTCTACCCCTCTTTCTACACCTTCTATGCCACTATCTTCCAATCCAAAATCTTTTATCTCCCATTCATGTTGCCCACGAGGCCATTGTCAGATTTTTGGACTCAAGAATCACATAGCAGATAAATGCAAAAAACGTTATGCTCCATGATAGTTTTCTAATCCACGGGCTAATCATGTATTTTATGGCTTGTCTCCATTTTCTTCATCTATTTCTTATTCGCCCCGTCCATTTGCATATTACACTCATGCGGTCAATTTACACCTTACTTTCCAAACATTGCGGTAAATTATCATCCTACTCTAGATCTCTCTAATCTTATAATTGCCAATGACTACAAAGGTGGTGATCAACTTCAGGAGGGTAACGACCAAGGTTTGCACATTTCTCATATTGGCATTGCATTTCCTCTTTATTCTCATGGTAATCTCAAACTTCGAAATATTTTATCCCACAAATTACTAAGAATCTCTTATTTGTTCAAAAATTTGCTAATGACAATTATTGTTTCTTTGAATTCTTGCCTAACACTTTTCTTATTAAGGATTAGGACACTAGGAAGGTTTTATTACAAGGACCGAGTGAAGATGGAATTTATGTTTGTCGTTCTTTGCTAATAAGGAAGGAAGCCTTAGCTAGTGAACAGTTGTCTCTTACGAATTAACATGCTTGACTTGGCCATCCTCACCTTGGCACAATTTCTTAAGTAGTTAGAGGTTTTAATTTGCCTTATTTGAAATCTTCACTAGTGTCTTCTTGTTCTTCATGCTTTTTAGGTAAATTAGCTCGTCTACTTTGGTTTCTATTGATCATAGAAGTCAAGCTCTATTTATATTTTTCATTTCGATGTTTAGGGCTTGACTCCAATGCTGTCAAGTTTAGGATAAACATATATCATTTTATTTATTGATGATTGCACTAGATACATCTGAGTGTATTTTTTAAAGAATAAAAGTGAAGTCTATTCCATTTTTCTTAATTTTACAACTTTGTGGAATGGCAATTCAATATTAAAATTAAACCTTTTCATTCAAATTGAGGGCGGGGGTGAATATTAGAAATTAAATAAGTATTTTCAACAAATCAGTATCATTTATTGCATTGCCAGTCCATACACACATGAACAAAATGGTATTGTCAAGCACAAAATTTGTCATCTTGTTGACACTAGCCTTATTTTACTTGCTAATGCTAAAGTCCTTTTAAAATATATGAATTTTCCTTTTGATATGGTCACTATTTTGATTAATACCTTACCATCTCATGTTACTCTAAATAAAAGTCCCTTTTCCTTGTTGTTTAATAAAAATCTAGATTATTTCGTTTTCAAACCCTTTGCTTGTGCTCCTTTTTTTTTTTTATTGTGGACATACAATAAACATAAATTTGATTTTTGCAAAAATCATGTGTTTATTTGGGTCATTCTCCTTTTCATTGTGCACATCGTTGCCTTTAATTAGACACAGGTTAGGTATACTTAGCTTGACATGTCAAATTCTTGGACAAAGAATTTCCCTTTCACAAATACACTCAACTTGTTTCTGTGTCTCAGTCTTCACAGTAATAGTTTTCTCTTTGTGGGCATCAAGATAGTAACTCAGTCACATGCAAGCCTTCAGGTAATGTTTCTAATTCTTCTACTCTATCCTTATCTTTTATCCCTATCACCTTACCTGTTCCGTTATCTCATAGTCAACCTCTACCTGCCCAAGTATGCCCAAACACCTCATCCTTATCCATGCCCAATCTAGTTGATTCTAATCCTACCTCCTATTCATCTCCTATAATTTCTCGATATTCTTTATTCTCTCTTGCTAATCTTTAATCTTTACCTAGTCTTAATCTAGCCGTTGATGTAACACAATATCTTGTTTCTAATAACTTCACCTCAAAAACCAATACTTGTCCTTTTTTACCACCTTGCACGCATACAATGAAATAACGCCCCTCAACTTTCCAAAGACGATGACATTCTCATCAACCATGTTGCCTTCCTCCAAATCAAACTTTCTTCATCAAGAACCCTACACATTCTCCAAGCCCAACCATATGTTGAAAGAAGAAATGCCATGTTTGATAAGATTATTGCACTCTTTACCAATAACACATGGACTTTGGTTCCTAGTTCGCAACATCAAAATATCATTGGCAATAGATGGGTATTCTAGATTAAAAGGAAATCAGATGACATTGTTGATTACTATAAAGTGCATCTCGTTGCCGCGTGCTACTCACATCAAGGTGGAGTGGATTATGTTGAAACTTTTGGTCCTATTATTAAAAGCACAACTATTCGAATAGTGCTAACGTTGGCTGTTCCTTGTGGTTGGTCTATTAGGTAGTTGGATATATCTAATGCATTTCTACACGGTTATATTGATCACAAAATCTTTATAAAGCAACCAGTTAGCCATATTGATAGTGAACATCTTGATTAAGTTTGTAAACTGCAAAAGTCACTGTATAGTTTAAAGCAAGCCCTAAGAGCTTGGTTTCAACGACTTCACAATTATCTCATTCAACATGGCTTTGTTTCATCTAAGGTCAACACCCTTTTGTTCATGAAGCTACATGGTAATTCTAAGCTATTTGTTCTTATTTATGTTGATGGCCCACTTGTCATAGGTACTCATTTGAATATGATTCATTCTTTGGTCAAAGCCTTACATCAAGGCTTCCCTATTTGTGACATAGGCTCTTTACATTATTTACTTGGCATTAAATTACTTACTTACCAAATGGTATGCTTTTGTCTCAACAAAAATGTGTTAGAGACTTACTTTCCTAAACCAATATAGTAGCAAGCAAATCTTGTTATACGCTTATGGTTGCTAGTCCTTCTTTGTCAAAATCCTTGGCTGGTCTTTTTGAGGATGTTAAATTGTATAGAAAAATTGTTGGGGCTTTTCAATACATTACCCTCACTAGGTCGGATGTTGTTTTCTCTGTCAATAAGCTTTGTTGTCAATTCATGCATTATCCTACTACTACTTATTAGAAAGTTGTAAAATGCTTATTGTGTTATCTCAAGCATACTAGTGATTATGGGTTGTTCTTTGCCAATAATTCTTGTCCTTTGCTCCAATGCTTCACTGACAGTGATTGAAAAGGGTGTTTTGATGATCGACATTCAAGTAATGGTTATGCAATTTATTTAGGAGTCAATCTGATTTCTTGTACTACTAAGAAACAATCGACAATAGCTTGATCATCCATACATATGTACTTTGTATCACATTATTACCATTTTAATAGCCATTTTGTATGTAGCTATAAGTGCAATTATGTACAGACTATAATTCTTTCCCAATTTCAATCTTGATGAATTCTTACTGTTTTGCACTTCACATCCAACTTTTTTCAAATTGGATAGATCCAAAATGAGGCCACTTTTGTGATTGTAGATAAAACATCAAATCTGAGGGATGAGAGTCTAGCATTGTTAATTCAAGGTAGTTTTTGTCTCCATGTCATAAAAAACAATAAAGTTTTCTTTTAGGGTCATTGTAGAAAAGTGATTGTAGAAATGGTTTATTTGGGTACAATACAAGGAGACAAATAAAGGGTTATAAATGATTTTGCTTTGCCTTTAAGACTAAGAAGAAAAATGTTGTCTTAATTTTTATTTATGTAAAGAATTTATTTGCCTAATCTAATTCTTCATCCCACATTAAATATTGTTGTGCTTGTGGACATAGGTTATTAAAAAACTGAACCACGTAAATTCTTCTGTTTTTGTGGGTGTGCTTGTTTTCTTTCTTTCTTTATTCTATTGATTAGGTAAGATCTTGAATAACTTTTTAGAGATAATTTTGCAATTGTCACAATAAACTGGTATCAAAGCTTCAAGGTCTTGAGTCAATCTGAATCTTGTTATGACATCTTCGTCAACCAAGTATAAGATTGAAACGTTTAATAGAAGAAATAATTTTAACTTGGGGAGTATTAAGATATGCGCATTGCTAATACAACAAGGACTATTGAAGGCACTAGAGGGAAAAGACCACCTTCCCTCAAATCTATTTGATAGTGAGAAAGATGACCTTATAGAGAAAACACATAGTATTATTCTCTTAGCTCTGTTTGATGAGGTGCTAAGAGAAGTCAAGAATGAAGAATATGTTGCTGTAGTGTGGCATAAACTTAAAGTATTTATATGACCAAATCCTTGACGAATCAACTTTATATGAAACAACGATTGTATACTCTCAAGATGTGTGAAGGTTACAATCGTTAATACCCAAATTGATGAATTTAAAGAATATTGATGATAAAATTGAGGATGAAAACCTAGCCTTAATTCTTCTATATTTTTTACCTCCATCGTAAGAAAACTTCGTGGATACCATGTGATATGGCCAAAAGATACTCACTCTTGAGGATGTAAAGGCATCTTTAAATTTTAATGAATCGAAAAAGAAAGTTGGTGGTATTCGGAATGAAAATCAAGTAGAAGGCTTGATTGTGAATAGAGGAAAAGATAGAAAGAAAGGTTTAAACAAAAAAAAGGTAAATCTAGAGTAAAAAGGAAAACTCGCTGGAATAGTGGTAAGAAAGGCATTTCCAATAAGACTGTACTAAATTTAAGGATGATGAAAAGAAAAACAAGTCTGAGAATACTACAAATTTGGTTGATAATGACTTTTATACTTTTGAGGAAGCTAATAATGTTTTTGCAGTTACCAACAATAACTTGAAGGATACCTGGATCTTGGATTCGGTTTGTTGCTTCCACATATGTCCCAAGCATTATTGCTTTGCAACATATCAATTTGTTAATACAAGTATTGTACAATTAGGGGATGATTTCTCTTCCTTGTTTGCTAGGATTGACACAATTCGGATTAAGATGTTTGATGGTATGGTAAGGACACTTAAGGTGAGACATATCCCTCACATGAAAAAGAACTTGATATCGTTGAGTTTGTTAGATAAGAAGTGATACAAATTGGGTGGCCAAGATGGTGTCTTGAAGGTATCTAAAGGAGTTTTAACTATTTTAAAGGGCAAGTTAATCGGTGACATTTATCATTAAATGGGAAACACAATCATTGGAACTGGTTCTGTAGTCTCATTTAGTGATCCTAAGAATGATGTTACATGTTTATGGCATTTGAGATTGGGCCGTATGAGCGAGATATGGATGATAAAACTAAGTAAGTGTCATTTAGTGTGCATTCAAAAGACTGGGAAGCTAGATTTCTGTTAGCATTGCATATATGGCAAACAACATAAAGCGAAATTTAGCACTACAATGTATCGAACCAAGATTACAATAGACTACACCCATTCATATTTGTGGAGTTTTTCTCCGATGGCATCAAAAGGTGGATCATTGTATATGTGGACCTTTACTGATGATTTTTCAAAAAAAATGTGTAGATGTATTTTCTGAAGGCTAGAAGTGAAGTGTTTACCACCTTTTTGCATTGAAAGGCATTGATTAAGAAGTAAACTAGGAAAATGATCGAGAGCTTTGGAACAAACAATGGTTTGGAATTTTGTAAAGATGAGTTTGTTCTGTTTTACAAGAATGAGAGGATCATTAGACATCACACTGTGGTTAAAACACCATAAAAAATGATGTTGTAAAGCGGATGTAGAGAACACTTCCAAAACAAGCAAGATGCATGGTCTTTAATGTTAGCCTATCCAAAATATTCTAGATAGAAGCTATCAACATGGCTTGCTAGTAAATCGGTCTCCATTAATTTCAATTGAATTTACTGGCTGATTACTCTATATAAAAATATTTGGTTGTCCTGTTTATACTCATGTGAGTGATGGTAAACTTGAACTGAGGGCGACAAAGAGTATATTCTTAAGCTATGCATATGGGGTGAAGGGTTATCGATTGTGGTGTGCTGATTGTAAGACTCTAAAGTTTATGGTCAGTCGAGATGTTACCATTGACGAGTTTGAATTTCTTTGTGGGATAAAGTCTAGAATTTCAATCACATCAGACTAAGAAGTTGGAAGGTAAGTGGAGCTTGAAATCAATGCTCTTGGGATAGTGAAGGGTGGTAATGAAATCTAGAACGAATCACAAAAGGTACAAGAATCAATATCTCATATACAACAATAAAGCATTACTTATGCAAATGGTGTTTTTTATTCTTATGTTTTTTCTATGGAAGTAGAGATTGATGAGCCTTACTCTTATCATGAGTTAATTACATGTGCTGACTCTTCTAAGGAGATTGAGTCTCTACAATGGGATCAAACATGGGAGCTTGTGAAACCACTTAAAGGTACTATAGATGTTCGCTTAGAGTGTAAAAGAGGTGCAAACATTAGTTGTAATGTGGTTGGCTTCTCCAATTCAGATTTTGCTGGTGATCTAGATAGTAAATCTCAAATGGTGTATGTGTTCACTCTCTCAAGGTTTGCAATTGGTTGGAAAATAGTTTTTCAATCAATAGTTGCTTTGTCTACAACTGAAGCTGAAAATATGGCTGTGATCGAGGTAGTGAATGAGGCTTTCTGGCTTTGAGGCTTGGTTACTAATCTTGGTTTTGGACAAGCATATATACTTGTGTGTTGTGACAGTCAAAATGCCATACACTTGACTAAAAATCAAGTGTTTCATGAGAAAGCCAAACACATTCAAGTTAAGTGTAACTTCGTTTTAGAGATTGTTTCTAGATGTGAGATTGTAGTGAATAAAATAGCTATAGCTGAAAATCTGGTAGATATGTTGACTAAGTTAGTTTTTAGGATAATGTTCAAGCATTGTGTGGACTTGATTAGCATTTGTAGCACCTGAGGCCCTTTGGGGCATTGGTGATGTCGACAAAGATTGGTTCGGAAGGTGGAGCTTGGTAAATTCAAGCCTAAGGTGGATATATATTTGCTATGAAAGTCTTGAATTATGGTTTGACTAGGATAGTTTAATTCTAGTTAAACTAGTATAATGTGTTGAATAAGTTTTCGAATCTAGCTAGACTAATATAACATATCTTAATTGCATTAGGATAAGATTATTGTACTTAGTCTTATAAAAGGATCCTATGGGGTTAAAGAATAGTGAACACCTACATTTAGAGGGAGTGATTTGATTGTATGTGGGTTAAGGTTTTGAGTTTAAGACTGTTTTTGTAATCTTTTGATTTTTCTCTTAGTAGATCATTCTCTATTATTGTGCCTATGGAGTTAGGTCATCAAAAGATTGAACCATATAAATTCTTGTGTTCTTGTGGGTGTGTTTGTTTTCTTTCTTTCTTTATTCTATTGATTTGATAAGATTTTGGACAACTTTTAGAGATAATTGTGAAATTTTCAATTTTCACAACAATATAGTCTTGGATTGATGATATTTGGGCTTGGAGCATTCTCTTGAGGAGTAATCTCTTTAATTGGGAACAAGATAAGTGGAATCATTTTATGGAAGCAATCAGTAATATTTTTCTTGACAGAAAGTTGATTGATAAAATTATCTGGAAAAAAAGCATTTACAAGCAATATTCTACCAAAGATTTTTGTAAATTTACTGCTGGCGATATGGGGGAGGATAGTAACCTATGAAAAATGGTCTCGTCCAACTTGGCTCCACCAAAAGTGAAAGTATTTTACTGACAAATTCTCCACGAAAAGTTGGTGGTCGAAAGAGAGCTTTTTAGAAGAGGCATTATTGATGGGAATGCTACTCTATCTTGTTTCTAACAAAGATATTGAGTCGATAGATCTTTTTTTTCTTAGTTGCTATAATTCTTGGCTTGTTTGGAATCTCTAGATTAAAGATTGGGGTTATAGTTGGCTACTGCCAGGCAACTTTAAAGCTTTTTTTTCTTCTTGGAATGCCAATATTACTAATGGAAGAATTAGTCTAGTTTGACGCATGGCCTTTTTAAACATTACTTGGACTTTGTGGCTTTTCAAAAATGACATGGTCTTCAAAGGAATTTTATGGGATATTTAGCAATTATATAATGTATTAAACTCAGAATTGAGAGGTGGGCAAAAGCCAAATGGCCTTCTGAAAACCCATGTGTTATGGACATTGTGAGGGAGCCTTCTTGTGCTAAACCTAAGATGGCTTTTGGAAAAAGGAAGCATGTGTTTCAATAATTAAAACCAAACATAGGATGCTTGAAGTTTTATGTGGATAAAACAGCTAGGGGATGCCCAAGGCTAGCCGAGATTAATGGGTTTGCTACTGCTTGATGTGCACTTTGAGTTCTTTTTATTCCTTATTTTTTTTGCCATTCTTGTTTCTTGCTACTTGCTTTCTCATTTTCTGTTCTACTGCTATGATGTGTTTTTGTGCAGCAATGTTGTATATATTTTTTTTGTCTTTGATGCTGTTTTGAGTTTCGGAATAGGTTTTTTTTGAACATTCATGTATGTTTTCTACAAACGCACTGTGTTTGGTGTGATCCAGATTTTATGAAACTTGCCATTAAAAAAAAAAACAAATTATGTTTGGTGTCAATTTTATATTTGTGATTGTAAGTGATTTTCCAATCTATTTTTTAAATTTATTCATCCAAAGAATTAAAGTTTAAAATATGACATAAATCTAAAACTTTATCATTTTATTTACATTCACACAAGCTCTTAATCTTGAAAAAGCTTACAATACCAACTAACTTTTTCTATCCGCATGACATGATTATGTAATTACATAATAATTTATACCCGTTACAATATGATCATGTCATATGTCATGTGAATAAAAGATGTTAATTGATTTGAGCATAACTGTTAATTTTTTACCAAGGTTAAAAATTTAAATAAATACGAATCACAAGATAAAAGACCTTTTAGAGACAATAAAAAGTTTACATATATACATCTTTTTCATCCTTCACAATATCCAGTGAGTTTAGCTCAGCCAACAGTCAGTCATACTCGAGTTGAACTTCTTCGACTTCATTTTTTAGCTTTTCGACGTGCTCGAGTAAAACAATGTTTCTTATTAATTTGGTAAAAGTCGAGAAAAAGCAAGACTTCGGATGCTAGAATAGACAGCCAAAATTGCCTGTACAATTTAAATTTATTACCTTAATGTTAAGTTCCTCCCTTCTCTTCTCATATTACGAGCATCTGAAACATGAAAAGTAAACTTTTGGCTATCAGATGAAACTAGGTTATTGCTAGTGGTTTATCATTTGTTAAAAAATGCAACAGATAAATGCTACTATAAGCAAGCAAAAGAAAATCAAATGTCATGACACCAATATAAGAAGGAACTGAATCAATTGGGTAGTTACCCCATGCAACAGCTAATTAAATAGCAAGAATTGGGTGGCGAACTCATAAATCAACTGGAACAGTGGAAGGATTTGCATGCATGCTGTGTAAAATTTCACATTTCCTTTGAAGCATAGAACAGTAAAGTAAAAGTTGAAAAGAAATGGCTGCAAAAGAAGAAATCTGAGCATCTACAATTCAAGACTATCCTAATAGTTTAAATAGCTAACAACTTGCCCAAATGTTAAGAGTAACACTTGCATGGCTTGCGACACTTGTCCTATTTTGATGTAAATTAAATTAGCTTATAGCAAGCTACTTAATGTTTGGTGTACATGTAAGTCTGCATGTATGTTAATGCTTATCTATATACACTTGGTGATTAAGTTCATACAAGTGTTCTTGCTGGTCATATATAAGCTGTCATCTTCATGTACTTAGTGATGGTAGAATATATAAAATTCTCATAATTTTTTCCAAAATTCTACAATGTTCCTTATTTGTCTCTATTCTTTTGACTTTTAACAGAGGCTAATGTTTTTGCTTGATATCAATAACATGGTATCAGAGCCTTTGCAAGAGCAAGATCTCAATTAGACCTGAAATACTAGTAAACTCACCATACATCTAAAGTCAAGCCACCACTCTTCAAATTTCTCAACCTTCAGGAACATGTCGACTCCTACAATACCTCACCCATCTCCACCCATCTTTGATGGAAAAAATTACTTAGTCTGGGCTGTCAAGATGGAGGCGTATCTTAGAGGATATGACCTCTGAAATGCTATAGAATTTGAGGAAGAGCCACTTGCATTGAGAGATAATGCAACAATTATTGAAATTAAACAGTACTATGAAAAAATAGCAAAGCGATACAGAGCTTTGTCCTTTATTCATGCAGTTGTGTCTGAGACTATATTTAGTAGAATCATGGGTTGCAAGATTGCAAAGGAAGCATGGAACAAACTTCAACAAGAGTTTCAGGGCTTTGCAAGAACCAAACAAATGCGGGTTTAAAATCTTTAAAGAAAGTTTGTGCTTCTCAAAATGAAAGACACTTAATTTGTCATGGATTATATTGATCAAGTTATGTGCCTGGTAAATCAGATTCGCATGCTAGGTGAAGACTTGCAAGAGGCATGGGTTGTTGAGAAAATTCTTAATAGTGTTCTAGAAAAATTTGAAGCAACAGTGTCCTCTTTAGAACAAACTAAAAACTTGTCTCAACTCACTCTTACTAAGCTAGTGAGTGCACTAGAAGCTCATGAACAAAGGAGAATTGCACTTTAGGATGCTACTATGGAGAGTGCATTAGTTGCTAGACATAAAAGGAAAGCCAACCTTGATTCTAGATCCAAGAAAAATTCTAAAACAAAGATAGAAAGCCCTTCCAACCAAGTCATGCCTCCAACAAAAAAGGTAAATTTAAAATGTGTTCTTATGGCAAGAAACGAAACCATAGAAAAACATTATTGGTTCAAGCCTGATGCAAAGTGCAAAATCTGCAATGAGTAAGGACATGTAGAAAAAGTTTGTAAAAATAAGTCTACTACTACTAAGAATGCCACTTCATCTTCTAAAAAGGTTGAGATGGCAAAAGAGACACTTTTTATGACATTGTGTAGCACCAAATCTGAAATCGACAATAGTGATTGGCTTTTGGACAGTGGCCGTTCAAACCATATAACTCCAATAGATGCTGTGTTTGTTGATTTAAATAAGAACTATCGGTCAAGTGTGAAGATAAGGAATGGAATATATCTCAATACTGTTGGCAAAGGTACTATTAGTATACATACTTCTTTTAGAACCAGGTATATATATAATGTTCTCTTGGTACCCTCGATTACTCAAAATTTGTTGAGTGTGAGACAGTTAGTTGAGAATGATTATGCATTATTATTTAAAGACAATGTTTGCAAGATATTTGACCCCTTTGGTACTTACTTAATAACTATCCCTATGAGAAATAAGTGTTTTTCAGTGAGCTCAAAACAATTATGTCTTCAAGCTCTTATTAGTGACTTAAACAAGACAAACTTGTGGCATAAGTGTCTTAGTCATTACAACTATTGCTCACTCTAGCAAGTAAGTATGTCTGGCTTAATTGAAAACTTGCCAAAATTTTTTGATTAAGCTTCAGTTTATGGTGCATTTCAGCTTGGCAAGATGTCTAGGAAGCCATATCCTTCTGTTAGCTTTACTATAGCTAAAGACAAGCTTGGTCTTATTCATTTTGATGTAGAGGGTCCTATGAGTGTGGAATCTTTAAATAGCAACAAATTTTATTTACTCTTCATTGACGACTTGTCCAGAATGTGCTACATATATTTTATGAAAGGTAAATATGAAGTGTTTAGTCTATTCAAGTCATTCAAAGTAAAGATTGAACTGGAAATAGATTGCAAGATCAAAGCTTTAAAGACTAACAATGGAGGAGAGTACACCTCTAAGGAGTGCTCTTGATATCTCAGTGAATAAGGCATAATGCATCAACTGGCAACACCTTATTCCCCTCAGTAGAATGGTGTCAGCGAAAGGAAGAATATGACTATTCTTGAGATTTCCAGATGCCTTTTATTTAAGAAGAATTTACTTAAGAAATTCTAGGTATAGGCTACAAATACCTTATTTTATCTCCTCAACATACTTCCAACTCAAGCCATTAAAGACAAAACACTTTATGAGGTTTGGCATGGATACAAACCATTGGTTAAGCATCTCAAAGTATTTGGTTCAGTGTGCTACCAGCATGTACAATAGGACAAGTTGACAAGCTTGATCACAAAGCTCAAAAAGGTATCTTTATTGGCTATAACACTCATTCAAAGGATTATAGAATCTATCTTTCAAAATTTGATGAGATTATTTAAGTAGAAATGTATTGTTTGATGAAGAAACAAGTTGGGATTGGGAGACATAGTAGCTTGATAATACTTATGGTCCATTATATGATGCTGTAACTGATGAATCACCCTTATATGAACCTAAGATAGATGATGTAAATGACCTGCCAATAAGAGGGACACGTTCAATGGAGGATATCTATCATAGAAGCGATATGGCTTTGTGTGAACCTAGCTCTTATAGTAAAGCTTCAAAATACCTTGACTGGGTTGCTGTAATGCATGATGAGTTGTGAATGATAAACAAAAGTGGTACTTGGACTCTAGTTGATAAGCCAAATGATCGACATATCATTGGGGTTAAGTGGATATTCAATAACAAGCTTAATCTTGATGGAACTCTTAACAAATTCAAGGCACATTTAGTGGTGAAAGGATATACCAACTGCTAGGAATTGACTATATGGAAACATATGCTTTAGTAGCCCGTTATGATACAATCAGATTATTATTGGCTTTGTCTACAGCCTTGGGCTGGAATGTGTACCACTTGGATATCAAATCAGCATTCCTCAATGGAGTTCTTGAAGAGGAAATATATGTCGACCAACCAGAAGGATTTAAGTTAATGACAAGAAAGAACAAAGTATATAAGCTACACAAAGCCTTGTATGGCTTAAAACAAGCCCTACGCTCTTGGTACAGTAGAATCAAAGCTTACTTAACTAATTACGGCTTTGTGATAAGCTTCAATGAGGCTATTCTTTACATAGTCAAATCTGGTAAGCAAGTAGTGTTGATAGTTTCCCTGTACGTTGATGATATCACATGGAAAGATGACAGAGCTCTATGCAAATTCAAATCTGAGATGCAAAAAGAGTTTGATGTGACAGACCTTGGATTGATCAGTTATTTCCTAGGCTTGGAAATCAAACAATCATCAGATGGCATTCTTTTGTCACAGAAAAAATACATTAGTGAAGTGCTAAAAAAATTCCACATGAGTCAGTGCAAGTCCATTGCAACACCACTTGTTCCAAATGAAAAATTATCAGTCAAAGTTGGAAACAAGCTTGAGGACCCTACTGTTTATAAGAGCTTGATTGGGTGTCTGTCTACATCTTTTCCTCTTGACTTGATGTTATGTATTCTATAGTTTTTTGTCAAGGTTTATGAAAGAACCCACTAACCAACACTAGACTACAACCAAGCGTGTCCTCAAGTATCTAAAAGGTATATTGAACTAGGGAATTCACTTCACAAGGTTTCCTAAATTCAAACTTATAAGGTTCTCAGATAGGGATTGGGCTGGCAACATTGATGACTCAAAGAGTACCTCAGGATATGTTTTCACTTTTGGCAATGGAGCTTTCTCATGGAACACTTACAAGCAATTTGTTGTGGCTCAATCATTTGCTGAAGCAGAACACATATCTGCTGCTTCTTCTTCAAACCAAGCCATTTGGTTGAGAAAATTGCTTACTGATATGCAATTCCCTTCGAATCATGCTACTGATCTTTTTGTGGACAATAATTCTGCTATTGCCATCACAAAAAATCTTGTTAGTCATGGAAAACGAAGCACATCCATGTTAAGTTTCACTCCATTAGAGATGCCAAGAAGAGAAAAGAGATTTGTGTTCAGTACTGTTCTTCTGAATCATAGCTTGCTGACATCTTGACCAAGACCTTAATGAAGACCAGGTTCGAGACTCTCAGAAACAAGCTAAATGTTTGGATTGCAAGTGTTAAGGAGGAGTGTTAAAAGTAACGTTTGCATGGCTTATGACACTTGTCCTATTTTGATGTAAATTAAATCAACTTATAGCAAACTACTTAATGTCTGATGTACATGTAAGTCTGCATGTATGTTAATGCTTATCTATATGCACTTGGTGATTAAGTTCATACAAGTGTTCTTGCTGGTCATATATGAGCTGTCATCTTCGTGTACTTAATGATGGTAGAATATATAAAATTCTCATAATTTTCTCCAAAATTCTTCAAAGTTCCTTACTTGTCTCTATTCTTTTGACCTTTAACGGAGGCTGATGTTCTTGCTTGATATCAATAACACAAAATGGCTGTAAAAGAAGAAATAGGGAAAAGACAATATTTTAAGAAATCCGTAATAGTCACTCGAAAAGAAAACATGTAATATATATCACATGTAGGAGAATAAGTTTCCTCCTTAAAGACATCCAGGCGTGTAACATTAATCACATTTGGGAGAACAAGCCTCCTCTTTCAAGACACCTAGGTGTGGACACATGCATATGGCAATGCAAAATGCATATATAAATATAATATCCCTGCACCCAGTAAATTCCCAGTTTTCTCATTCAAAACAAATGTGCATAAGCATCATAAGACAAAAATGAAAGTCCATTTTGTTAAAGAAATAATAGGAAAAGTTTATTTATAATCTGGGCAATCATTCACTTTGGAAGTCAAAAGCTAACTGTAAAATTTATGAAGTGTCTTATATGAACCTATCATCATTTTATATATCCGAAGTTCTCGACAATTCTTTGAGACAATAAACATTTCAATGCTAATGCATAAAAGATCGTGATAAAGTAAATATGTCTTTGGACTAGACTTCCATATTTAGTTCCACCAAACATAACATGGTAAAAAATCACTAGCATTATGATTGTAGATGCAAAGAAAGAATTAACTGGAACCAAGATATGCTAGTTCCCTTCACTAATACGAATTTATAACTTTAGTCATATTTGAGTGTTTCATCCCCAACATTAACAAAGAAAGTCTAACCATCTAAGAAGGGAAGATTTTTTTATGACAGTTGCCAAAATTAAAGATTTTTGTGGTAGACTCAAAAGTCGTGGATATTAACTTGTGGAGCTTGTTTAAGAAAGCCAAGTTTACATAGAACCGTACCCCGCATAATTAAACCAAAAAGCAAAAATGTCAATACATGGTAAAGTCATAGAAACATGTAAGGCAATCACCATCAAAAGATGCGTGCAATACAATCATATCAACGAAAGCAACTTCCATAAAATTCTCATCCGCAGCTCCCAACAAATGAAACTTGATAGTTGGGGTTAAATTACAGAGGATAGTTATTTTGGACATTAACAAAAATTTTGTTAACTTGAAGTGCAACATTGGAAAGGGAACTATAGTGGTTTATATAGTTCATTAGTTTCCAATAACGATAAACAATGATAAACAATAAAGATAAGGGTTGGAACAAGTAAAGGTACCTCCATAGATAAAAAGCTTTGAGGTCTACATAAGATATATTATATAAATTTGAGATCATCAGCTATGTTATGATGCTTGACAATTTCCCCACGCAATATTATCCAGAAAGTTTCAGGCATTCGCAAGTACAAGATCGACAAATATACCTATATGGTGAGACATAATTAAAATATGAATCCTTTTACTTATAAATTTAATATACAAAAGCACTTGAGCATTTGGCTCATTGGTTGTTGCATAATCCCCTGCCTAAAGAGTACGGTTCGAATCCTCCCTCCCTCAATTATAAAAAAAAAATTTAATATACAACAACAACATACAAAAACTATGGACTCACACGAAGAAGATGCAAAAAGAAATTTCAACCTTTGGATAAGAATCAAAGTCTAGCTCCGAATCCCCATCATTATTAAGCCATAAATTGTAGATAACAATTTTTGAGCCATGGGAACCAAATTCAACAAAATGCAATTAGCTTTGCTTATTTAATTATTATATGCGATTATGAATATATTACAAAAAAAAAACAGCTCAATTAGTTTGCAAGTCACTTAAGCCAAGTATAAAAAACTTTTAAGTCAAATCTAGAATTTGGCAATCAACAAGTTCAGAATTATTTTTCATGTAAAGCTCAAATAGCTTGCAAATAAGCTTGATTTGCTTACACCATACCATGGTACTCAATTTAAGAAACATCCTTAATTTAACAAATATACAAACTTCTTTTTTGTTTTTATTTTTTGTAATTTCCATAGTTTCTTTGGTTTTTCCTTTTCTCTTTTGATATAGACATATTATATCAATTCACATTTTGTTATAAGAATATTTGCAAGTCGTTGTATCTAACACACCCCCACCACCTTTACCATGTCTCTTTCCTTTTTTCTCCCTTTGGTACTATGTCTCTTTCATATTATGTTAACCAACCAAGTTTTGAAAATGTTAAGTTTGGTACTTTTTCCTTATAAGAAAAATATTATGAAAATATAAAATTAATTTTCAAAAATAGCTAGCCAGTAAAAAATACTATAGCTAAGAGGAAAATAATATACAAATCTAATTAACCAATCGATAATAACCATTAACAATTGTAAGAATTTGTGCTTCTTTTTGCTTTGATTTTCTTGGCCTAGGATTTGACCAAGGCTCTATCAACTTGAGATGATAGATTTTTGCTTTGTATAGGATAACTTGATGGTGATTCCTTAGGTGGTTGTGCTATGATGATGTTTTTGATCGTTGTTCTTTTGATTTTGTTACAAACTGAGGGTATTGTTGAACTTGTATAGTTTATTTTGATGCTGCTTATATATAGCTCTAGCCTTCTATGGCCTCTTTTGTATGGCAAGGTATTAATGAAATCATCTTTATCTTTCTAAAAAAACAAACAATTGTAAGAAGGAAGTAAAATCACAAAAAGAAATGCACAAGGCCTACTTGCTTCAAAAGCTCAACCTCTGTTGAATATGGAGACCATTGCAACAAAATGGAAAGATTAAACACAAAATGTTCTCTACCATGCAGCACATCTAGCATGCTAGTTGAGACATTAAGCTAATAATTCACCTGCAGTTCGCACAAATATCTTATAGTAGGCATTGGAAACTAATAAACTCAAATAGATAGAGGATACAAAGGTTAACCCTTATTAATTATGTTCTTAACTTTTTACCACTTTACTATCTCTCCATTTTTCAAGCTTCCAAAGGTGTTAAGCTTAGATTGTTAGAAACTCTCTGGGGTTAAGTGGAACAAAGTGTGTAAACCTAAGAGATATAGAGGCTTAGGCATCTTTAATATTAGCTATAAGAATCTAACACTCCTAAGCAAATGGTAGTGGTGGTTCGGGACTAACAATGATGCCTTTGAGGCTAGCTTATTGTGGATAAATATGGGACCAATTAGGTCAAATGGATCCCTTCCCTAATGCATAAAGAGAAGATGTCATCGGTTTGGAGATTTATTATGCAGCTTTCCTCCAATGTCAAAACACCTGACTTTGTTGGCTCTCGGGCATGTTGTTGGACATTAAGTAATGGGGTTTCCATATTCTTTCGGTTGGACAAATGGATTCTCACCAATAAGTCACTTGGTGTCAAATATCTGTGTTTTTTCTCCCTGGCTATGGATAAGAAGGCACGAGTATAGATGTGTGGAACAATGGCAATTAGGCAATCGTATTTAGATGCAACCTTTATTATTGGGTGAACAAGGCCTACAATGAAATCCTTTCTCAGTTTTCCAACAAGGGAATTCTTGTGCTTGGGAAAGATAATAAACTCATATGGTAGCACCACCCAAATGCCATTTTTTGGTCAAAGTTTTTTGTGCACTTCTTGACATTGATCCCAACGACTGCAAGGTATGGTTCCAATCTATTTGGAACTTTTCAATTCCTTGATAACTCTAATATATAGAGTTATCATAGGGTACTTTTTGGAGCATGAATTGTGCTCATTCTTTTAGTTTTTTGCATAGTCCTTAGCAAATTTTCATGTTTTTTAGTAAAAGTTAACTGTTAAGGTGTCTAGTGTCATTGAGATAATTTTAGCTTCATTTCTTATCAAAATCCTTTAAATCAACCTCTAACTACTGAACCTCTTAATGTTGAAGGAATCATGGAGCTGAAAGAGAAGCTAAAAGTGAGGACCACAACAACTCTGCACTAGGCAGCTTGAAGGAGGAGAAAATGGAAGCAAAAAGCTCAAAGTTGCAGCACCAAGAATGTCCAGGCAGATAGTTTCTCATTGTAGTGAGAAACCATTCTCACAGCAGTAAGAAACAGGGCACTAAGGCATAAGGGTTTTCATTACAGCGAGAATCCAATCTCACTATAGCGAAAATGAAGGTCTTTGCAATGCCAAGTCAGCAAGAATCTCGCTGCAGCTAGAACACGTCAAAAAAAGAATATACTTGGCACGAGATTCTAGGTCAAGGCTGAAAGAAGAAGGGAGTATAAATAGGAATTTTTGCATAGAAAAAGATAGAGATCCGGGAGACATTTTAGGCAAGAAGGGGCAAAAGCAAAACGGGAATGAGAAGAAGATTCAAGGGCTAGAGCTTGTAAAGCTGCAACAGAACATCTCTCTCTATCTCATTTTGTAAAACAATATTTTGTTTGTTGTATTGTGTACTCTTCTTTTTGAAACGTTGAGCTAAAATTATTAATCTAGGATTTTGGTTGAGTTTAATATGTAATTTGGAATTTGGTTGGTTGGTTGCTTAGTCTCATTGAAAATATTGATGTTTACCCAAATTTGAATTTAATGTCCATTTATTTGTTTGATCACCATTTAAACGAGCTTAGGTATTTAGATGACACTTGAAAGAGTTAGTCTAAATTAGACCTTGATTTGAGTAATATGTGTTTAAAACACTTAAAAAGGAATTTTAGAGTTTTGATGTGCAATTAGATTAGACATACATTTAATTGCCACAGATGGTCAACTTGTAAAGTCTTGGCTTAAAGAGTTTAATCTAGTTGTCTCCTATTGACATATAGTGATTCAATTAGGTTAAGCAAGTGTGTAATATCTCGACGGAGAATTATATATACCTTAAGATTCTAGACTAACATCAACTTCCATTGAGATTAAGTAATTAACCAAACCCAATTCCAAGTGTAATATTAAAGGACACCATAATCCTAGAATATTAAAACATTGATTCCACCTCAATTTATTAATTGCACCACTTAGTTTAGGGTTATTTAATTTGATTACATTTTTTTATCATAGTTTAAAATTTGGTACTTGGATAAAATTAGCTTGTTTTAATTTTAGTAGTTAGCAACAATTATTAGATCAACTCCTTGAGGATCGACACTTCAACTCATCACTTTACTACCTGTTGCGATTGTGTCCACTTGCACGTAATCTATGCTTATTTCTTGCATTAAAATTGAGCATATCCCATATTGCACATGCAAGAGAATTATTTTTACAAGCAACAGGTTTTTAGCGCCATTGTCGGGGAGTTATTTTCTATTTTTGTGCTAATATTAATACTAAGCGAGCTAGTCTTAATTCAAACTTTATTTTTTTTTTGTTTTTAGGTACGTAGAACCCTTATTATATGGAAAGACTATGAAGCTTGGAATGGGTTTTGCGTGATCCGAAAATAGGGGAAACGTTTCAAAGACTACTTAGACAAGATCCCCAAGGCGGTGAGCAAGTTGAAAACATGGCTGCAAATCAGAGGGAACAAATGTACAACAGCATGAAGCAGTGGATAATATATCTTTGAGAGACTATGCAGTCTCGTTGGTGCAAGGTCTTCACTCAAGTATTCGGAGGTCGGCTATTCAAGCTAACAATTTTGAGATCAAGCCGGCCATCATCCAAATGATACAAACCTCAATCCAATTCAGAGGCTTGCCCAAAGATGACCCTAACGCGCATGTCGCTAATTTTTTGGAGATTTGTGACACTTTCAAGCATAACGGGGTCATCAATGATGCATATGATTGTGACTGTTTTCTTTTCTCATTGCGGGACAAGGTGAAAGTTTGGTTGAACTCTCTTCCCACCGGATCCATCACTACGTGGGATGACCTGGCGTAGAAGTTCTTAACCAAATTCTTTCCTCCAGCAAAGTCTACGAATATGAGAAACGACATCACTTCTTTCACGCAGTTGGATTCCAAGTCTTTATATGAAGCATGGGAGAGGTATAAACATTAGCTCTGGAGATGTCCACACCATGGCCTCCCCAAATGGCTACAAGTGCAGACCTTTTACAATGGGCTGCTAAACTCGATTCGGACTACTATCGATGCAGCAGCTGGAGGTGCTCTCATGGCAAAGTCGATTGATGATACATATGACCTTTTAGAGGAGATGGCCTCCAACAACTATTAATGGCATTCTGAGAGGGCCTTGCCAATGAAGGTGGTTGAGGTTCATGAGCTAGATGCCATTAATGCATTGACAGCCCAAGTAGTTGCTCTCACAAAGAAAATTGATGCTTGCGAAGTCCATTCAGTACAAAGTCCATTTATTTCTTATGAATATTGTGGGGATGGGCATCATGCCGATCATTGTCCAATAAGTGCAGAATTAGTGCAATTTGTTGGTAACAAGCAGCAAAATTTTCCACAGCAGAATAACCAGTATGTAAATACGTACAACCCCGGGTAGAGAAATCATTCTAATTTCTCTTGGGGCGGCTAGTAGGCATTTTCATCAGCTCCATGTCCACATTTTCCCTTGAGTTTTCCACAGCAACTTAGGCCTTTAGTGTAAGAAAAGAAGCTTTCCATGGAAGATTTACTCACGCAGTTCATGGCAAAGACAGATGCTCTTATTCATAATCAAGCAGCTTCATTAAAAAATCTAGAGACTCAAGTGGGGTAGTTAGCCAATGCTGTCAATGCTAGGCCTCAAGAAACATTGCCTAGCGACATAGAGCCAAATCCAAGAAGAGAAGGAAAAGAGCATGTGAAGGTCATCACTCTTAGGAGTGGAAAAATATTGGTTGGCAGTAGTACTAAGTAAGAAAAGCCTCAAGAGAAACCAATTGAGAATGAAACAATAACTGAAAGTTTTGACCAGCAGGACCAAGTCAAAGATACTTAAATCATAAATGCACCACCTCCATTTCCTCAGCGTCTCCAAAAGCAAAAGTTAGATGCTCAATTTTAGAAATTCTTGAAAGTGTTCAAAAAGCTGCACATAATATACCGTTTACTAAAGCATTAGAGCAAATGCCCTTATATGTCAAGTTTTTGAAGGATATCTTGTAGAAGAAAATAAGACTTGGCGAGTATGAAACTGTGGCATTAACCGAGGAGTGTAGTGCCATAATTCAGAACAAGTTACCACCGAAACTCAAGGATCTGAGAAGTTTTACCATATCTTGCACTATTGGGGCATTGTTCTTTGTCAAGGCTTTAAGTGACTTAGGGGCTAGCATAAATTTGATGCCTTTGTCAATCTATCGAAAGTTAGGATTGGGGGAAATCAAGCCAACCACGGTGACACTATAGCTAGCTAATCGCTGTCTCATTTATCCGCGAGGGATTGTGGAGGATGTGTTAGTCAAGGTGGATAAGTTCATTTTTGTGAGACCTTGACCATTATAGACTTGTAAAGAGAAGCATACGCAATATCCCTGATCAGGGGTAATTTCGTCATTTCTTTAGTAAACCCATAAAAGTAAGATTTTTAAACAATATTATGGCCTAAGTAGGCCTAAGGCATAAATGGATGGTGAAATTAGAAGTAAAATGAAAAGAAAACCAAAATTTTGATGATTTTCACGGTAGAGGTAAAATGGTCATTTTTCACCCTGGGTTAAAATTTTAAGTTTTCATGAACCCGAGTAGGTCTAGACCATTATGGATCTTGTCCTGGTGTCAAAGGAGTAAAAAGATTTAATAAAAGGTTGGAGGAGAGTAAGTTAATTGGTGGAGGGGTATTTTGGTAATTTCAAAGGAATAGATAAGATTGGCTATAAATACTTTCTTCCAGTAGTTTCTTCTCCCATTTTCCAGCAACTTGTCTTCTTCTTCTTCTTCTCTTTCAAGTTGCTTCCAACCTCCATGGAAGCTTGATATGGAGCTTGCATGATTTTCTCTCTCTATCTCTAGTTTTCATACTTTTGAGCCCTTTTGACTAGAACTCTTGTATTCTTTCACTCTCTCACTTCAAAACCCTTAATAAATCTTATTTCCATACTTTCTCTCATTAGTTGGGCATTCTATAGAGAGAAAGAGAGAATTACCCCATTTGTTTGGAAACTATTGGAAGGGAATTCAACTACAAAGGAACCCTAGGGTTCTAATGAAGTCCCATCCTTCCAATTGGATCATTAGGGGAAATAGACTCAACTAAAGGCTCAACAATAAATCGGTGAGTGGACTGCCTATCAAAATTATTTTGGGAATATGACTGTTTTGTACAAAGTGTTTGAATGATTTTATACAACTTTTCTAAAAAATGAATGCCTTGGAAACAAGCTCTTGAGAGATAGTTTATGTTATGATATGTGGTTATTATGGATTTCTATGCGGCTGCATTATGTTGATATACATATATGTTTGAATATAGTGTTGTGTAATTATATTGACTCGGCTATGTGTGAGTAGGGAGTGCGCATAAGCCGAGGATGACCGGTTATGTGCAAGTAGGGAATGCGCATAACTCGGTGATGACCCAGCCATGTGGGAGTAAGGAGTGCGCATGAGCTGGTGATGATGATGATGGGATGGTGTGTATGATGATGATGGGTATATACGTATACATATATACATATGTAAATATGTATGTTATAGGAAATTAATGGATAATGGTTTATGGTTGTAATGCATGTGAAACTTGACATGTTAAACTTTGGGAAATTGTTATTGGTTTTATGTTGGTTTGGACATTTCAGCAGGGTGGTTTTTCCTTTGGAAGAAGGGCAAATTTTGCATTGGTGCCCTGTTTCTCGCTGCAGCAAAAATCATTCTCGCTGCAACGAGAAACCCTCGGGTTTTGGAGCGGTAAACTGGCTGAAAACTCGCTGTAGAGAGAATGCATTTTCGCTGCAGTGAGAATGACACTGTAGCTTCTCGCTACAGCGAAAATCATTCTCGCTGCAGCAAGAAATCCTTGGGTTTTGGAGGGATAGGCTGGCTGAAAACTCACTACAAAGAGGATGCATTTTCGCTACAGCGAGAATGACACTGCAACTTCTCGCTGCAGTGAAATTCATTCTCGCTGTAGCGACAAACTTTTTATTTCTGGGTTGCAATTTTGCTACAGCGAGAAACTTTTTGTTTTTGGGTTACAATTTCGCTACAGCGAAAAACTTTCTGTTTTTATCTCTTATTTTGTCCAATTGCTACCCTATTTTTCATTTTTTTGCTACCATATCGGATCATAGACTTCCAACATTAAGGACTAAATGAGTTAAGTTTTAAATGAGGAGGTTTAGTGAGAAACCCTAGGCCAGTTGAGAAACCCTCGTTTGGTTAATAACTAAATTCCAACGTCGCTGCAGTGAAAATTCATTCTCGCTTACGTATTTGACTTGCTTATGTATCATTGAAGCTTTCATTCTTCAAATGGTTCGTTGTGTATGGGTTCATGATTCTCAAATGATTAATCATTTAAGGGCTTGATGAGGGGTTTTTAATATGAATGGAACTAAATTGCATTATTTTGAAACAAGTGCATCATGATTCTAAATTCTCCCTTGTTGTTGCTTGTTCCCTTCCTTGTTCACTCACTAAGTTTATACTCACCGTTTTCAACTTCATGTTTTCAGATCACGAGGTAGTCGGTAACTAGGATGAGGTGTCCTTGTAGACTTGTATCCATCTTTTGGTAGGTGTCTCGGCATTCAGTAGTTGTACATTCGTCCGAGTCCCTCCGTTGGAAGTCGAGTATTATTTTGTTATGTATAGACGAACCTAATATAAATTGTTAAGACACATGCTGTAGTCAATGTATATACACTTGTTTGGTATGCCAGTATGAGATAGCAATGTGTAGTATTATTTTGATTCTAAGTTATGAAATATGACTAAGCAGTTTATGATAGAATGATAAACATGTCAGATTAATATGCTTGATTGGGCTTAGTGGATTACGTCCATTGGGCCTATGCGCTGGTCATGGCCCGAAATTTGGGTCGTGACAATTTTCCCAGTGGATTTCATTATTTTAGATATGGAGGAGAATCGAGAGGTACCAATCATACTTGGGAGACCCTTTTTACGCACCATAAGATCTTTTATTGATGTAGAGAAAAAGGATCTTACATTGAGAGTACAAGACTAGGACTTAACATTTAATATTCTTCAAACTATAATGTTTCCCAATGACCATGATGAATGCTTTGCAGTAAGTGTTGTCAATAGTGTCACCCATGAGGTATTTGAGGAAAGTTACCCCTAAGACCCTTTAAAGGCATCTATAGTAGCTTGTTTTGAGAGAGAAGATGATGATTTTGTTGAATGTGTGAAATTATTAGATGCATCTTCTCGAGTATTGAGGACACCGTTTGAAGCTTTAGATCTTTCTACTACATTATCACCAACAAAACCATCCATTGAGGAGCCTTCCATGTTGGACCTTAAGCCACTACCTTCACATTTAAGGTATGCATTCCTAGGTGATTTTGCTACTTTTCCAATTATTGTTTCCTCTGCAATTACTAACTTGTAAGAAGAGAAACTTTTAAAGGTATTGAGGGAGCACAAAAAGGCTATAGGATGGACTATTGCAGACATAAAAGGGATTAACACTTCCATTTGCATGCATAAAATCCTTTTTGAGAAAGATCACCATACCTCAATTGAGCATCAAATAAGACTTAATCCCATTATGAAGGAGGTGGTAAAGAAGGAAATCATGAAATGGTTGGATGCTGGAATCATCTACCCCATCTCAAACAACTCATGGGTGAGCCCAATTTAATGTGTCCCGAAAAAGGTGGGATGACTGTGATCCCAAATTCGAACAATGAATTGATCCCACGAGGACAGTAACCAGATGGTTGGTATGTATGGATTATAGAAAGCTCAACTGAGCAACAAGGAAAGATCATTTCCCACTTCCCTTTATTGATCAAATGTTAGACCATTTGGCTGGTAAGGAATTCTACTACCTTTTAGATGGTTACTCGAGTTATAACCAGATTACTATTGCCCCTAACAACCAAGAGAAGACAACTTTTACTTGTCCTTATGGCACTTTTGCCTTTAGGAGAATGCCTTTTGGTTTGTGTAATGCTCCAGCAACTTTTCAAAGATGCATGATGTCTATTTTTTCTTATATGGTTGAAAAATGTCTTGAAGTGTTCATGGATGATTTTTCTGTGTTTGGTAGTAACTTTGATGATTGTCTTTTGAACCTAGCTAAGGTTTTTCAATGGTGTGAAAAGACAAACTTAGTGCTAAATTGGGAGAAATGTCATTTCATGGTGGAAGAAGGCATTGTGTTAGGGCACAAGGTATCGAGTAGAGGCTTAGAGGTTGACAAAGCCAAAATTAAGACAATTGAGAAGCTTCCACCACCAACTTCAGTGAAAGGTATTAGAGGTTTTTTGGGTCATGCTGGTTTCTATAGGAGGTTCATTAAAGATTTCTCAAAAATTTCGAAACCTTTGTGCAATTTGCTAGAGAAAGATGTCCCATTTAAATTTGATGATGCATGTCAGGCTACATTTTTAGAATTGAAAAAGATGTTGGTATCTGCTCCTATCATTGTAGCTCCAGATTAGAATCTTCCTTTTGAGTTGATGTGTGATGCTGTGACTAGCTGTAGGAGCAGTACTAGGCCAAAAGAAATCTAGAATTTTTCATTCTATTTATTATGCAAGCAAAACATTGACTAAGACTCAAATGCACTACACCACCACTAAAAAAGAATTGTTAGTTGTAGTATTTGCATTTGATAAGTCTCATTCTTACTTGGTTGGCACTAAGGTTATTATGTACACTGATCATTCTGCAATTAAGTATTTGATTGCCAAAAAAGATGCTAAACCAAGGTTGATTAGGTGGATCCTGCTACTACAAGAGTTTGATTTAGAGATCCGTGATAAAAAGGGAACTGAAAATTAAGTAGCAACCGCCTCTCAAGATTGAGGCTTGAACATCAAGGTAAGGAGGAAACCGTCATCAAGGAAACCTTCCTGGATGAACAAATCCTTCAAGTGAGTAAGAAATCGGTCCCTTGGTATGCTAACTTTGTGAATTATTTGGTAAGCAACATTATTCCCCCATATTTAAATTTTCACCAAAAAAAGAAATTTTTGTATGATGTTAAATCTTATGTGTGGGATGAGCCTTTCTTGTTTGAGTAGTGTAATGATCAAATTCTGAGAAAATGTGTTCCAAAAAAAGAAGTTTAAAGCATGCTTCATCATTGCCATTCTTCGGACTATGGATGACATTTTGGAGGAACAAGAACTATTGCTAAAGTCCTCCAATCAAGTTTGTATTGGCCTACATAGTTTAAAGATGCTTACAAGTTTGTTTTGCAGTGTGACAGATGCCAAAGAGTGGGTAATATCTCCAGGCGACAAGAAATGTCCCTCAACAACATGCTGAAAGTAGAAATTTTTGACGTGTGGGGTATTAATTTCATGGGGCCATTTATATATTCATTCAACAATAAATTTATATTGCTTACTATGGATTATGTTTCCAAGTGGGTGGAAGCAACAACATTTCCTCACAATGATTTTAAGGTGGTAATGAAGCTCATCAAGGGGAGCATTTTCACTCGATTTGGCACTCCAAGTGTAGTTATCAGTGATAAGGGGAGTCACTTTTGCAACAAATATGTCGATACACTTCTTGCAAAATATGAAGTTAAACACAAGGTTGCAACTGCATACCATCCTCAAACTAATGGGCAAACAGAAGTGTCCAATAGAGAAATCAAAAGAATTTTGAAAAAAATAGTTTGCCCCTCAAGAAAAGACTAAGCAAGAAGATTGGATGATGCATTGTGGGCATATCGGATTGCTTACAAGACACTAATTGGCATGTCTCCATACAAGTTAGTCTTTGGAAAGCTTGTCATTTACCGGTGGAACTTGAGCATAAGGCATATTGGGTAGTGAAAAAATTAAATTTGGATCTATAAGCAACGGGAGAGAAGAGGTTGTTGCTATTGAATGAACTTGATGAGTTTCGCCTTTAAGCTTACGAGAATGCCAAATTGTATAAAGAGAAGACAAAGCAATGGCATGATAGGAAGATAGTGGAACGAAGCTTTGAGCCTGGTCAATTGGTGCTGCTATTTATTTCTCACTTGAAATTATTCCCGAGGAAACTAAAATCAAGGTGGTCAGGGCCATTCAATGTTTCAAAAGTCTCACCAGACGGTGCTGTGGAAGTAATGGATAACAAGACAAATGAAACATTCAAGGTTAATGGACAATGTTTGAAGCACTATTTTGGAGGGAACGTTGATCGTCAATGCTCATCTATCCACTTAACTGACCTTTACTAAGCTCTCAAGAAGTCTGGCTGAGGACTTTAAAGCAAGCTCTTCTTGGGAGGCAACCCAAGTCCTTTACTCTTAAGTCTCTTGTTTTAAAATTTAATCCTTAGGTTATAGAATGCTTTACATTTTTATTCTTTCTTTCTTCCATTTTTACTTTGATACTACCATTTCTAGTCTCATTTACTTATCATTTTCATACATAGCACTATAGTTTTACTTATGTTCTTTTTAAATTTTGTTTGACAGATAAAAAAGGAGCATCATAGAAAAAATTTTGTTGCAGTAAAATCTTAAGCTCACTGCAGCAAAATTATGGCAGAGAAAAACTTGAGAAATAGAAAGTTTCTCGCTACAGCAAGAAAAATAGCAACAAAAGGTGAGAAACAAAAAGTTTCTCATTACAGCGAGACTTCTAGTTCGCTGCAGTAAGATTTGAACTCATTTTCTAGAAAGTTTCTCGTTGCAACAAGATTTGGCCCGTGAAGAACTCATTTTTCAGAAAGTTTCTCGCTGCAACAAGACCTCTAGCTTGCTACAATGAGATTCGCTATATGCGGAACTCCTTTTCCAAAAACTTTCTCGTTACAACGAGAACTCTAGCTCACTACAGCGAGATTGTGTCCCCTTAACCCGTGTGGTTCTCGATGCAGCCAGAATGAGAACCCATTCTTGCTGCAGCGAGATGTTAGGCCCCTCACATTATAAAAGGGTCGTTCCTCCCTCTTTCTTTCATTTTCTCAAAATTTGCAGCCTTAACCCCATTCTCCTCCCAAAATCCTCTCTCACCACTTCAAATCTCTCTCTCACTAATTGTCCAAATCATCAATTTTTTGCCATCAAATTCAAGTTTTGAGGTTTTCAAGCAAGGGTTCTTCATCAAAAATCAAGGTTTGGGTAAGCTACTCTTTAGTTTTTGCCTAAATTTTCAATTGGGAAGAAAATGCTTGTGTTGGAGATTTTGGTGACTATTTTTTATTGAGCTTTGCTTATCTCTATGAGTAGTGGTGAACTAGTTGGAATTTGATGAAGTTTATGTGATGGAATTAGAGAATTTGGAGGTTTGTTAATTTGGAATATTGTCAATGTGCTGCACATTATATGTTGCTAGATAATTATCTACATTGGTGAGATTCTAAGGTTATTGGGAAAGGGATTTTGAAAGAGTTTTTGATTGAGGTCAATTGTGATAAACATTTGGTGACTTGTGGGTGTTGGGCAGTGATAGTCTCAATTAGGAATTGTAAAGTTGAGAATTTAGAGAAAACCATGGCCCCCAAGAGAGTTAGGATGGGTAGTGCGGGGTTTGATAAAACAAAATTTGTGTCAATAGAGGCTTTACATCGACACACTCAATCTCTGCTACATAAATCTTCGATACCAGAAAGAGGGATTGATCTACCCCAAATTCGATATAATTATATCTCAGATATAGTTAGGGAAAGAAGATGGGGCACTTTTTATGCACAACTTGAGGTGACAGTCATTCTTGTAGTTAGGGAGTTTTATGCCAATGTAGTAGAACATGAAAATGGAGTGGCATTTTGTAGGGGAAAGAGAGTTTCATTTGACAGCCACACCATTAATAGGTTCTACAACACCCTGGACATAGAGAATGATGAGTACAATCAATATATTAATGGGGAGGTGGACTTAGAGGAGGTCATTAGTTTGTTGGGTACCCTCGGGACAACATGGAGATTAGCTAGGGGGTTCTAGCAACATTCAAGGCAAGCGAGCTCAAAAATGAATACAAGGTTTGGCACCACTTTGTCTCAGCCAAGATGCTACCAAACAAACATACAAGTAAGGTGACCAAGGACTGAGCTGTCTTAATCTATGCCATCCTCTCAGGTAAGTCCTTAAACGTTGGTCAATTAATTTTCTCTAACATTCTTCGCACTGCTGGTTCTACTAGGGATGGCCTATGGTAGCCATCACTCATCACAGCATTATGCAAACAAGCGGGTGTCCTATGAAGCCCATACGAGGATATTATGCAACCAAAAGCCCCAGTAGACAGCAAGATTGTGCAAAGGATGCAACTTTGGCAATCTCAAGTTGCTAGTGCTAGTTCATCCACTCCACCAAGGCCTGCATCTTGTAGTAGACAAGTGACACTGCTTCAAAGAATTAACTGCTTAGAGCGAAGAATGGGAAACATGGAGCAGATGTTATGTGCTATTACAGAGCACATGGGAATAGAGATGGCAAATTTCCCATAACCAACAAAGGAGACAACTGATGATGAGGACGAGGAGGAGGACACCGAATCTTTCTGAAGGGGAGTACTCTTTCCTATGCTTTTATTAACATTTGGGACAATGTTAGATTTAAGTTTAGGGGGGGAGCTTTAAAAATTTTTAAAACTTTGCTTTTATAGGTCTTTGCTTTTAGAAGTTTTAAAACTTTGCTTTTATACTGCTTGTTTTTGGGTGTTAGTGATAGTTGTTGCTTTTGAATTTCAAGTTAGGAAGTTAGCTTATCTAATCTCTCAAAATGTTGGATTTAATGATTCATTGCACCAATAAATTAGGTTTACTCATCCAATGAAGAAAAATAGTTACCTTTTAGTCTTCTGCTCATAGTGAATATGAATATGGTTTGAGTATTTTATTGAACCTTATTGCTAAGCATCATTGTAGATTGTGTTTTTCCACCTTATTGTGCACTTGTTTCTTGTTTTAACTAATCGTGATCACTTAGAGAAAGTTTATGCAAGTGTGAATATTTGAATAAAATCATGAGTTTTAGAATTTGTTTTAGTTTCTCTCGAGGTGAAATCCTAGGCTACACTTAGTTTGGGAGATGACTTAGGTTATCTTTGGATCGATTGAGCTTTTTGAGCCTACCATATATAATTATATCCCTAGTCACCCTTGTTTGAGCTAAATTTTTTCCTTTCTTTCATCACACACTCAGTAAAAAGCCTTAACCTCTAAATAAAATTCCCACTTTTAACACCCATCACTCCTAAGCACATAGATTATTTTTAGGAGATGTTGTGAGTGTAGACATGGTGAAAAAGGGTAAAGAAGTGGTGCTTAAAAAAAATATTAACCTCATTACTTACCATAAAATGACATAAGGTAAGGGGTTTCAATTAAAAAGAAAAAAGGAATAAAGAGTTTGATGAATTTAGAGGATGATGAATTGAAGAAAAAGGGTATGATTAGAAGAAGTGAAAAGCAAAGCTTGCTAGAGATCTTAAAATAATCATGTGCTTAGGGTGATTTGAGCTACACTTTATCCTCTATCATACCTTAACCCTGGCCATTCATTACAAGCTAGATAGAGTCCTAAGGATCCTCGATCGAGTGTTAGCCTACATTAGTGGAGAAAGAAACAAAGAGCGGACTTATGAAACTCTTGACTAATTTAAATTCTTGCATGAGCATCAACTAATCCGAGTGACATGGTATCTATTGCAAGGAATTTTACACACACCCATGGAAAACCAATTGAAAATGAGCTTCCAATTTTGTTGATACATGTACTTGAACAATATTTGTGATTTACTATGAGCTTGGAAAATTAGCCAACTTATGAGAAGTTTAAGGGTAATTTTTGAGTTGGTGCAATGAATTTGTCATTTAATGTTTTCAGTCTTAAGTGTCTTTGATTACTTTAAATTTTGCTCGAGGACTAGCAAAAGAGTAAGTTTGAGGGTGTGATAACTCTAATATATAGAGTTATCATAGGGTACTTTTTGGAGCATGAATTGTGCTCATTCTTTTAGTTTTTTGCATAGTCCTTAGCAAATTTTCATGCTTTTTAGTAAAAGTTAACTGTTAGGGTGTCTAGTGTCATTTAGACAATTTTAGCTTCATTTCTTTTCAAAATCCTTTAAACCAACCTCTAACTATTAAACCTCTTAATGTTGAAGGAATCATGGAGCCGAAAGAGAAGTTGAAAGTGAGGACCACAACAACTCTACACTAGGCAACTTGAAAGAGGAGAACATGGAAGTAGAAAGCTCAAAGTTGCAGCACCAATAATGTCCAAGCAGAGAGTTTCTCGCTACAGTGAGAAACCGTTCTCGCTACAGTTAGAAACAGGGCACTAAGGCAGAAGGATTTTAGCTGCAGCAAGAATCCAATCTCGCTGCAGCAAAAATGAAGGTCTTTGCAATGCCACGTCAGCAAGAATCTCGTTGCAGCGAGAACACGTCAGAAAAGAGAATATACTTGGCACGAGATTCTAGGTCAAGGCTGAAAGAAGAGAGGAGTATAAATAGGAATTTTTGCACAGAAAAATAGGGAGATTCGAGAGACACTTTGGGCAAGAAGAGGTAGAATCAAAACGTGAAGGAGAAGAAGATTCAAGGGCGGGAGCTTGTAAAGCTGCAACAGAACATCTTTTTCTAGATTTGAATCTTTCTTTCTCTATCTCATTTTGTAAAACAATGCTTTTGTTTGCTGTATTATGTACTCTCCCTTTTGAAATGTTGAGCTAAAATTATTAATCTAGGATTATGGTTGAGTTTAATATGTAATTTGGAATTTGGTTGGTTGGTTGCTTAGTCTCATTGAAAATATTGATGTTTACCCAAATTTGAATTTAATGTCCATTTATTTGTTTGATCACCATTTAAATGAGCTTAGGTATTTAGATGACACTTGAAAGAGTTAGTCTAAATTAGACCTTGATTTGGGTAATGTGTGTTCAAAACACTTAAAAAGGAATTTTAAGGATTTGATGTGCAATAAGATTAGACATACATTTAATTGCCACATATGGTCAACTTGTAGAGTCTTGGCTTAAAGAGTTTAATCTAGTTGTCTCCTATAGACATATAGTGATTCAATTAGGTTAAGCAAGTGTGTAATATCTTGACGGAGAATTACATATACCTTAAGATTCTAGACTAACATCAACTGCCATTGAGATTAAGTAATTAACCAAACCCAATTCTAAGTGTAATATTAAAGGACACCACAATCCTAGAATATTAGAACATTGATTCCACCTCAATTTATTAATTACACCACTTAGTTTAGGGTTAGTTAATTTGATTACATTTTTTTATCATAGTTTAAAATTTGGTACTCGGATAAAATTAGCTTGTTTTAATTTTAGTAGTTAGCAACAATTATTAGATCAACTCTTTGAGGATTGACACTTCAAGTCATCACTTTACTACTTGTTGCGATTGTGTCCACTTGCACGTAATCTATGCTTATTTCTTGCATTCAAATTGAGCATATCCCATATTGCACAAACAAGAGAATTATTTTTACAAGCAACATTCCTCCAAAGGTCTAATGTTTTCTTTGGTTTGCAATCCAAAATTCGATTCCCAACAAACACTTTCTTGCATCTCAAGGAGTTCATTTTAATGATGATCAATCTTGTTGTGTATGGTACTGTTTGGAAACGGAAACTTGCTCCCATATTCTTATTTCATGCCATTTCAGTTTGAAAGTTTAGTGCCTTGTTTCCAATGGTAGGGAGTTACTTAAGTCTATCCAAACACAATCTCATATTTTTTTCAAATGTAGGCTGGTTATGCATTTTTAGATACCTTAGGGAAGCATTGGATGACCGTTTATGGCACAACATTCTAGTCCCTATGGCTTGTGCGAAATGAGTTGATGTTCTCTAACAAGGTTTGGACGATCTAAAGATTCTTTTTCTTATTAAAACAAACTCATGTCTTTAGATTCACGCATGTGAAGATATTGATTTTATTGATGACGTGGGTTGGTGGACTAATCCAAACATCCTATCTATCAAGAGGCTTCCTTTTCATTCACACCTAGGTTTTTCATGGCAGCCCCCTAAGGATGGAGACCTCAAGTTTAATATTGACAGCTTAGCTAGAGGTAAACTAGAGCCAACTGGTTGTGGTGGTGTCTTAAGGAGCTTTGACAGCTTTATTATAGGTGTTTTATTCGACCACCTTGGCTGCTAGGACTCTAACTACGTTGAGCTAATGGCTATTCTTTATGCATTACGTCTTATTGCCTTATCTCTTTATGTTGGGTCAAACTTAATCATCGAGTTAGACTTAAAGAATGCTCTCTCTTAGACAGCCAACAAATCATAGAGACCTTGGGACTCATGGTAAATTTTCAATGAGATTGATGCCTTCTGACTCTCATTAGGTGCAGTCATTTTTTCACACATTTTAAAGGAAGGTAACTTCGTTGCTTACTCCTTAGCTAAATATGGAATGGATAGGAACTCTTTCTTTTTTGCCTAGTGGTGAGGATTAATGATGTGTTTAGTTCCACTTATGCTTTTTATGTTCTATATTAATGCTGATGACAAAGGTCACCATTATGATATTATGGTTTTGTTTTTTCTCTTGTCCAAATCTCTCTTTTCATCTTTTTGTTCATTTTGTGAGATGTTAAATACTTGGAGCTTTTTTAAGCCATTTTGTATTAGCCTGCTCCCAATACACTTTTTGGACATCAGGTTCTTTCTCTTGTAAAATTTCTTTATCAATGAACTATTTTGGTTTGGTTGAGAAAAAATAGAGAGAGGATGCTCAACATAGGTATTACTATTCTGCCATGGCCTATTCTTGTCAAGAACGTATAACAGAGGAGACCAATGCTTTGAGTCAGTGACCTAATCATGGAATAAAGGGAGTTAACCATTTAAAAGTGGCAATGCATGTGTGTTTAAAGACAAAAATATAAATAAATATAAATTGTTCTCCATATACACCTAAGATACAAGAAAAGCTTTCTTTATTAGGTGTAACAACTCAGGTTCATGCATAACTTTATGGACCTGAATCACATGAATTAAGACTTACATTTGGATCATTAATTATTAATAATTTGAACTTATATACAAATCATCTATCCCACTTTTATTCATTGTGGGATGGCTACCAGACTCTATCCATGCAAAAACTCAACTTTTAATCAAGGCCTACACCTCATATATTGAACCAAGATTACACAAATACGTAACCGCTCCCACCATAATTTCCCAAACTTTGATCATGCATGTTACGATAGATTTATATCAATAATAATGCCTCAAGCCCATCATTGCTAACTCCACAACTTTCAAACTTTGATCCACATGACTTACAATAAGCTAAACTCAAGTTGGTAGCAAATAGAGAATAATCAATAAAAGAAAAATCAGGAGATTATAAGAACAATTTAAACTCATAACCCTTATCACACACACAACTAAATCATTCTCTCTAAATCTAAATGTTCACTGTCCTTTAACCCCATAAGATCCTTTTATAAGGCTAAGTATAATAATTTTATCCTAATACAATTAGGATATGTAATCCTAGTCGAGCTAGATTTAAAGACTTGTTCAACAACATATACTAGTTGAACTAGAATTAAACTATCCTAATCAAACAACAATTCTAGACTATTATAACACATATTCATTTAAAAACTCATATTTATTAACAAAGGGAACACAAATACGAGGAAAAGCAACTTTAAAAAGATAATCATTAACCCAAATATCATGCTAGAATTTAATACGCTTGTAGTTACTAGATGGCAGCAAGTTGTTGGGTCACCAAACATAAAATTAATATCACTTACAATCACAATTCGATACATCTTTCGAAAAACATAAATATACCTAAAGTTAATTAGAGCCATTTCTTCATTTTCCTATCAAAGATCCCTGGTCCATACGTTGAGATAAAAATCTTAACAAGAAGTGGAAACTGCAACCACACAAAGAGACCGATAGGAATGCTAGCCAGCAAAATGATTGGAATAACTATTTCTAATTGGCCCTTTAGCATGATAATGGCAGTTGAGGAGAAAGCTACCATCATTGTTGCAATAGAAATGAAGAGGGAGGAAAGTCCAATGATCAATTTGTTGGGCAAGGATTTGAGGAAATCATGTGCTGTATATCGTGATGTGAGGATGCCAACGAACATCAACACCGAAGTGGTCGAAGCAAAGAGAGAAATAGCATCTGATATTATGAATACCTTAACAAGTTTCTTTGTTAAGAGGAATGGAACACCAGTGTCTTGACTAAGGCCTCCAGGAACAGTAAAAAGAGTAGCGAACATAATGGTGATGATAAGAGTGCCAACAATCGTAGAAGATTGCGCTATATCCTTCATCCATTTCTCCCCTTCTTTCAACAATTTCGCATGGCTTCGATCAAATGCTTCATAAGGAGTTTCTCCTTCTTCATTTTTATGTTTTTTAAGCATAGGTGGTACAATGCGTTCCACCTCCTGTGTTCATAATTCATACAACCAATAAAACTTAGATGACATATTTTGTCCTTTTGGGATTGAGAAAGGCTATAGCATAATTTGACTTCAATGAAAAGAAAATAGTTATAAATTAAAGCCAAAAGATTTCTCATGTTTTTTGTGTTTTCATGTCTATTTCTTCATCGAACATTACATGCTTGAGTAAAGTCTATTATTTATTCATTCATGACTTTTTCACGACGTTTCATTTCTTTTATAATCTAAAAAATGTAATTTTTTTATTCATAACCTTTAGAATTTGTTTCAAATATATATATTTTTCAACTTGCCTATAGAAGTATATGGACAGAATTTGTTACATGTATGTTCATCTAAGTGTCACATGCCAAATTTTGTCCATATTTTTCATATTTTAATGATATATTAACATAGTTTGAAACAAATTCAAGAGATCGTGAATGAAAAAAATTGAGCATTGACATCATAAATAAAATTAAAAATTATGAAAACATTGGGCAATTTATATGGTAACAACTTAAATTTAGTCGTTTCATTTTAAAATTTTTCAATAAACTTTAACCTTTATGACTCCATAGTATCATGAACTTCTATTCACGTATTGGAGCTAATACATGCAACAGATTATACAGAGACAGATAGTTAAATAATTTGTAATAAATTCTAGAAAATTTTAATAAGACGGTCAATTTCATATAATATTTTCAATTTTTTCCCTCTAGAGTCCTAGAACTTGACCATATAATGTGTTAGCTAGAGAAATTGATAGATAAGTTACCTCCTAATTTTGTTGATTTTGTTTTATCCAAATCTAGGCCAGATTAAAATTAATACTTAATACATAAACTCATTAGTTTAGGCTTTGTTTGATAAATACGGTTACTTTTTGCTTTTTAGTATTTGTATTTGATTTTCTATTTATTTTTATTTTTTACTTTTTTGTCTCTATTCGTTTTTTTTTTAAAAAAAGCAAAAAATAAAATAAAAAAAATCAACCAAAGGAAACTTTAGTTACAAACGAATCATATGTACTAATTTTAATACAAAATAAACCAAGAGGATACCCAAATTGATATTCAAAGAAAAATTGGTTTTGAGAAATAAAATTTTCAAAGTACTTTACTTGCCTAAAGCTTTTGTTCGAAGATATGTTTTGGAGCTCTAACATTTTTTTCTTAAGAAATCAAATTTTGACAAAAATGTAAGTGAAGACATACTTTCATTATCAAGCTAAAAGACAGTCGAAGAATTTTATTCTGCTAATATTTATTTTTTGAACTCAAGCATTAAATGAAAAATATTTCTTCCAAAATTTTGGTAATTTTTTATTAGAAGAAAATAAAAAAAGTACATTCATGTTAAAATAACACATGAGAATGCAATTCCCATAATATCACTCAATAAAATTGATGTAATACTCCTTGAAAGATTTCTAAGAAACATCGTGCCAACAAGATAACATAAGTTTTTTATTTGAAAATAACTCCAAAAAAAAATGAGTTTTAAGATTTAAAAAGTTTGGTAAACAAAAAAAATTCGAAACAAAGAAGCAATTAAAATTTTCAAATACTCATTCATTGTTCAAGACACATCACATTTTCAATTAATACAGTCAAGGTGTGATCTGTTAAATAGAATGAAGGTTAGAGTACTTAATTGTGAATTTTTTTTATGTGTCAAATCGATAATTTGACTATAAATCGAATGCCAAATATTTAAGTAAGAAGTTAAATAGGTAAGGTATCCTGTCAAATGTTTTGGTAGAGGCTCACTTTTGGGTTTTTCTACATACTTCTACATGATAGCAATTATGAAGTTACGGAACATAAAACGATAGAAAGAGGAGTGCGACATGGCTCTCAGATTTGGCCTTAGCTAGCTAGGTTGAAGGAGATATGAAAATTGAGAGGAAGGTAAAAAAAAGATGTAATAATTTTTATTATAAGTTCTATTTTCAATATTCCATTTTTTATTCTTTTACTATTTGTTACTAAAAATAAAATTAAATAGACAGATAAGGCTAGATTAATTCTTTCTAATTTTTCTCTTTTTTTTTTCTATTTCTTTTATATATATATATATATATATATATATATTATATATATAAGAATACTATAAAAAAACTATAATTTGAGACATTTTCATATTATATGCTTATTAAAAATATCGCTTGTAATATATGATTGAATTATCATTTTTAAATAATATTAGGTGATTTAATTTTTAAAAGTTAAATATCTTACAAAAGCTAATTGTTCAATCTATTTGCATTATTTGTTTAGTCAAATTATTTCTTGCTTTTTTTTGTTAAGATAAAAAAAGGTAAAAAAACTTTTTTCCTTCTTTTCCCTAGATGAAGGATTTAGATAGTAGTTATAATTTTTAAAAATCATTGAAGTATTATTTTCAATAATTTATGTAACATTTTTAGAATTATGTATCATTTTACCCCAACAAATGTCTGTAAAGTTTTTTGTTGCATGCATATTAAATAGCGTTAAAACTCACAAGTGAAATATAAGTTTTCATTCAATCAGCAAAAAAAAAAAGGGTTATTGGTGTTGTTTTTAATTTATATTTTCAAATATTATTCTATTAAGATGTTGTTTTTCTTCTTTTAATTCAAAGAAAAGCAAAGACAAGCAGCCAACAGTTGAAGTAATCAATCGGACAAGTATAGAAAGAAATGAAAGCGAGAAAGATGCAAAATCCAATTTTTTCAGCACGAGATAAGAACTGATTTTGAGCAAATCCGAATTTGTGTGTGCGTTGGAGAATTTTGAAAGTGCATGCTTCAATGTATTGGTGTTAATTAAGAGATTCAGAATTTGTGTGTGTGTTCTATTTTTATTTATGATTTTTTGAATTTATTCAAAATTTATTTCTGACGTATATGTCTATTTAGTTTCAAGAGACAATATTATTGTTATTATTATTTTAAGACATGTTAATAGATAGATATATTTGAAACAAATTCAAAAAATTACATATAAAATAATCAAATTATTTAAGATATAAATAGAAATGAACACAAACTGATGGTGCAATTTACTCAGAGACTTGAGTATTCTTCAAAGACAAAGTTCAAGAATTATAAAAGAGAGAGAGAGATGCTGACCTTGAACCATTGTAGTTCTCTTTGCATTTGCAGAGCTGCTCCTGAGATTTGTTGAAGCTTAGCCTGAGATTGGGGTGATAGTTGGCCTGCCAAATGTAACATATTATTGCTGCTCCTATCACAATAAGGAAGAAAAAGATACTTGATAGTATCAAGCCCATATATGAGGCTAAACACTTTTTCTTGTCGATGTGCAACTGCAATCTGGAATATGTTTCTTCGCTCCTCGTCCAAAAACATCAATAAATCTATATTAGGTTTGATGACTTCGACAATAAACTCCATCAGCCCCCGCTGAGCAGCGTTGAGCACTGCTTGATGCACTAAACTTAGATAAAATTGTGCAACATCAGAAGCAGCTATCGTCTTAGACATCAAAAGCAGAAGCTCACGGGCATAGAGTCACCTTTAAATCATATATTTGCTGGATTCCTACAATAACGGAAGAATTTTTTTATTATCAGAAAACCATATGTTGTCCAGGAATGAAGTGTGTTGCAATTCAAAGTCATGAAGTAGAAAATACCTTGTGTCACGAAATATTTCATTGTCTTTTGATCTTGTGGTTCGTAAATATTTATATGAACATTGTCTACACTAGACAAAAGTTTGGGTCCTTTTGCCTTTAAACCTGCAATAACAACGGCATATTGTTATTAAATTATATTATAATGTAGTATACATACACCATTATTTTTTTAAGTGCAAACTTATTTATACTTTAAACGTATTTTACATTGTCTTTTTTTTTGTGTTTAGTTTTTTTCTTTAATTTGTACATTTAATTAGTTGAAACATGTAATTTTTTTTATTTTTATTTTATTTTTATTTATATTGACATATTGATCAGTATGGATAAGAAAACTATATGAATAATTATAGTTACTTCTTTCTAGAATTATAAACTATGAGATGGGAAAAGAAAAGAATAAATAATAATTTTTGACTTATTTATTAGTATTTCGTGAAATGTAATTTGTAAAAAGATTATCTTAGAGACATTGCATTGAAAATTAATTTGATGAGAGAGAAGTGATACTGACAAGAATAGATCCAGCGTTGCCAAAATGAGAACCCACTGCCGCTAGGGAATGCAGAAGGTTGACACGATAATGCTGTAATAGCACTGATTCCATCTTCCCCTTCAACAAATGCTAAATGTGGACAATAACGTAGCAGATCCAAAGCAACATCTGGTGAAGTGATGATATAGAAAAAAAATATTATGTACACGATGACAAGATACATTAAAGAAAGAATTGTTTTAGTGTTTACAACCTATATATGTCACCCTTACCAAACCATTTGTTATTAATACAGTCACAGACAAACAATGCTGCCTGACATTCATTTCCTCGTGAGAGTAGAAATTCTCGTGAAGTCATGTTGTATAGATAGTGAGTCATATCTTTATGGCCTACCCAACATGCAGAATTAAGTGGAATATTTCCTCCACTATCTTGAAAAGTGAGTAATTCCCTGTTCTTTCTGATCAAGCTTTGGGCAATCTTGGTGTTTTCAGACATGGCGGCATGGTGAAGAACTGTGCGACCATAGCGATCTTGCATTTTGAGGTGTTCCTCTGACATTGTGCTTAGAAATTCATCAATCATATCCAATTGACCTTTGAAGATTGCGAAATGAAAGGCCGTGAAACTTGAGTCGCCAATTACGGCATTGGCTAAATGCGTGTGGGACGTCAAAACACCCTTTGTGGATTCCAAAGCACATTCCTTAATAGCCTTGAGGAGCTCCAACATATGAGTGCGATCAATAAATTCGGCCACTGCCACCGCACAACGCTGTTAATAGAGTAGTATGCTAAGGACTGGTAATTTATTAGGTTGAACAAGTTTAGATTTTGTATAATGACTCCAACATAGTTGTAATATGAAAATTAATTTTCTTCTCTAATATGCTTTGACTCGTATAATTCATATATGACCAATTATGATGTGTTTGAATAAGTTAATTCACACAACTCAACATATACATTTAACTAATTTTAAATTTATTTATATATTAATATTTAAAATATATAAATTAATCTACTAATTATGTTTAAACAAGTTAATCGTATATTGTTATATCATAATTTTAACATGACATATATAATTCATCTTTATCATTATTTAATTTGTTTAATAAACATGTCATATGTTAGGGACTCAATATAATAGTTTAGAAAAAAGAAGAGATCTAGAGAGAGACCTGGTGCCTCTTCTGGCATAGGCAATTGGCACATTTGGGCCAAAGTGTTCCAAGCATCTTTAGCTGTAGTCATGTTGCTAATAGAAGAAAGCATGATCGGATCACATGAAATTTGAATAGCATGCAAAGCAGCCACATTCCTTTTACTCCAACCCTTGAATTCACCCTCATCTTCCTGTTGGGGAGGTTCTGAGGTTTGTTCCACAACGTCCCACAGATCTCTAACCCACAAATAGTTTTGTACGCAAGCTTTCCAGTTTTCATAATTAGATACTCCGTTAAGAACTTGAGCAACAATTGCACTCGAACAAACATTATTGGCCTCCATCTGTCAAAAAAAAAAAACGAAAATTAAATTTGATTCCCAAGCTAGCTAATTCGCACCTGATGATAAGTATAAATATGTCGAATTTCCTATAATGAAGTTATAAATATACTCAACTTACAGGGATAAGTAAAACGAGTCTTCTTTCTCAGTTCTTCAGTCCTAACCAAGCTAATGGCGAGGGCCGGTAGGCATAGCAGAAATTGGAATTATTATAATTGCACACACCCCAAACATACGTTTAAGTCTACTGGTCAATTTCGTCTACTCCCACTCCAGTTTTCACTTCCCACACTCCAATTAGAGCCACTCAAAAGTTGCACGTATCAAAACTCGGGGTGCTTGCAGCTATAAAATAAAAAATAAAAAAAGAAGCAAAAATCAAGCATAAAAGTAGTAAAAACAATTTCAGAGAAAAGAAAAGAAAGGGAGTGAAGGGGACAATAATAATAGTTTAGAAGTGAAAGGTAGATGTGTGTAGTGTCAAATTTTTTTATTATCTGCAATTTGCAAATGGTTTTAGTAAACAAATACTAATTGATCTTAAAAAAATAAGTGGAGGCCTTTCACTTTTTCACTAAAATGTGTGATCACTTGGCTAAAGGTGATCAGTGTGTGAAAAGAATCTTAAGTGGGGCATCAATATTGATTTTCTAATATTCTTCTATTAAGTTGTTGTGTTTCTTCTTTTAAGTCAAAGAAAAGCAAAGAGAAACTCTAGGTATGTGCCGACAAAGCAAGTAACAAGTTGACGATTTTGTTATTATTTTAAGACATGTTGATAGATAGATAGATATACTTGAAATAAAATTTAAAAAATCACATATAAAATAATCGAATTTTTAAGTTTATAAATAGAAATGAACATAAACTAATGGTGCAATTTACTCAAAGACTTCACTATTCTTCAAAGATAAAGACGATGAATTATAAAAGAGAGAGAGATGATGACCTTGAACCATTGTAGTTCTCTTTGCATTCGCATCGCTTCTCTTGAGATTTGTTCAAGCTTAAGCAAAGATTCTATTAAACCTGCTATCCAACACTATCAATAAACACCCTTTCTGGTCAAAAAATTTTTCAACAGAAATTTTTGTTAATAAATCTGTCGTTCAAAATACAAATCTTTTGAAAATAAAAATTGTTGAAAAACAAAACATACAAGTTTAGAGTTGTCGACCAATTTTTTTATGAAATTCTAATCTAGTAGTTCAAAATTTCTGACCTACTCTGTCAAAAATTCAATCAAATTCCATCGAAAATTCATATGAATTCCATCAGAAAAGCTTCATTTTATGTCAATTATTCCATTGAAATTCTTTTGAAAATATTAACTGTCACTTCTCCAGTTTCATATAAGATAATTGTGAAATTGAGATGTAAATAAATTAATTATTTTGTAAAAAAAATATTTATTAAAAATAACGATACATATATCTGTTAAAAAAATCATATAAATATTTATTAAATTCAATAATCAAAACGTATACGTTTTAAAAAATAATAATACATGTATCAAGAAGTGCTCTCATCTCTCCTTGCAATCTCTCACTACAAAAATTGTGACTTTTACCAATAGAGTTTTCCGCCGGTAAAGTTTGAAAATCTGTTGCTAAGTTAAATTATTGATGGAATGCCAATGGCAAATTTTGTCGATACTCAATGAAAATACCCTGATTGGTAAAGGTCATTCCATTGAGATAGGAAAAACCTGTCAATAATTCACCAACAGAATATTTTGTCAAAAAATCTTGTTGGTAAAGAGTCCAATCTGTCGATCTTCCGTCTAGTACATATACGATTAAATTCATCGACCAATTCTGTCTGCAATTTTTCGATGAAATTATCGATGATTCACCAATGGAGTGTAACGTTACTAATTTTGTTAAGTTTCATTGGTGCTATCACTTATTCCATCGATCTTACCATGATTCCGGAAAATGAGCCAAAGACCATCGGTAATGTCATTGGTATTTTAGTGAAATACAAATAATTTTATCTACCAAAATTGAAATTGATTACGTAGGAGAGATGCATACTTGATACGCCAACAACTAGAGAACTTGAACAAAGAAATGTTTGCTTCTAACCATTGACGTTCTAATTTTCAAAAAAAAATATTGATGTTTTACGAAATTACAGAATTGCTTCTTTCAATCTTTCGTTTTGAATTATTTTATATCTTACCAACCAAAACCAAACCCAATATAATATAAACCCGAATACTTAATTTGTTTGTGCTAGATAGACCCAATACATGTGAAAAGGTAGAAACACAACCCTCGTTTCTTTTTTTGAATAAAAAAAATACTATACTCAACTCACCAACTGAATTTCTCTGTGATCCTTTTCTACTTTGATGCTTTAGGTTATCTTAATTTGCCTTTCCTTTGATTATATTTTTGAGTAAGTTTAATTTTCCTTTTATTTGCTCTTCATCTACAAGCGATATAACATCTTTTTGTTCATTAAGTATTTTTGGATTATCTTTTCCAAAATGCATTTACTCTTATGGAAACTTATCTAAATTTGTAAGACGCAACCACTCACAAATATTGATTTTAGAATTTAATTCCAAATTTGTTTTTGGCTTTTTCTGTTATTCTCACTCTTCTTTCAGGGTTTTCTTTACTTTGTTTGGGCTTTATGACATTTCACCAAGTAATATGACAAATCACCTATCCTTTATTTTAAGACCTTGACCTAATTATTTTCATAGTCAATGTTAGATAGAGAATATGAATTGTATATTTTAATATTTTTTTTTGAAAGGCATGTGATTTCTTTTCGTAAAAACCTATACGTTTCTTTCGAGGCAAAGATAGTCAAGTTGCCTGTATATTTTAATATTGGTTGCAAGAAATCTTGGCATTACTGATATTTTCCTTTGAGACAATATATTAGTCGTTGGTAAAAATATGATTATGGCCAACATGTTTTCACTAAAAAATCAATATAATATGTGTATAATATGATTAGCCAGCTAAGAGTGGAAGTGATGAGATAACACTAATTAATTACTATACCTATATGTAATGGAACCAGAGTCCCTAGCTAGAATCTTTTGTTTTTGCTCATAGATATGCTAGTATTTAGGAAAAATAGATCTGTCCTCCTACCTTAGTGATTTTTTTTACGGAAAACGTTAACCGATATCTAGTGGGATTTTGCTCTAGTTAAGGTGATATTTAGAGAAAAAAAAATTCATATACTCTTTTTTCTTTTTTTTGAATGCTTTATTCATCATTCATGTCAATTTTTTTTTGGAAAGGTAAAATTATATTAGTGATAAACAACAATAAACTAAAAGGATTAAGGATAGCTTATTAGCTTATTAATTACATGAGGTAACTGTAAGAAGAAAAAGAAAAAACCCCAAAAGATACGAATACTAAAGTTGGGGATGTCTAGTCGTTAAGGGAGTAATCGCTCTTGCTTTAGATTTTAGGGGGAGTTTTACAAATCTTTATTAAGTAAATTTTACCCACAATTTTGTCAGATTGTTAGCTTTACATTTGACCTATGTTTTGAAAAGACAAAGTCGAAGGAACAAAATTGCTTAAACAAGTGTTTAAAATAAGATTTAATAAGTAGAAAATCCCCTAAATACCTAGAAAGGATTTGGTTAAGTGTTTTGGCATGAAAGAGCTCTTCAAAACAATTTAATTTTCACAAATATGCTGTAGGGATCGACCCCCTGAGCTTCAAGGGTCGATCCTCAAAGACCAGGCAGTTAAATATCCTTCGTGGAAAGCAAGGGATCAACCCCTTTCTTTTAAAGGTCGATTCCTCTAAACCTGAGAGCAAAACTTTCCCTCGCTGCTAGCTAGGGATCGACCCCTCTCTTTTAAAAGGTTGATCCATCATTCGTAAAAAAGAATGAGGAAATTGTGAGGAATGACTTTTTTTGATAAAAACATTTTAAAAATAACTATCAAAATAAATTTAACTGTTTTTAGCCATATGTATCCATGACTTGACAAAAATACCCTTTAAACTATTTCAAATAAATTAAACCATTCATCACAGTTTCTTCTCATTTATGTTTCGGATTTCTCTCTCTCACCATCCCACTCTCTCAAATTTTATCGATTTCTCTCTTCGACATTCGTCTGCTACGCTTCTGATTTCTCTCTCCAGCATTTTCAGATTTCTCTTTCTTGCGCTTTCAAGACACCAAGCAATGGTTTTGACGTGCTTCGATGGGTGGCTATTTGGGAAATTTGATTTTTAGGTATTTTGGATAAAACTAAAACGGTAGAAATAATCACAGATAAATGAAATAGCTCTTAATTGAATCAATTCGGGACCTAGACACCAATAAACTCAAAATTTTGAAATTTATAAACCTAGGTTTTCAAAGGATTTTTTTTTATTTTTAGTCAAAATAGGTATTTTAGATAAAAAAAATTTGTATTTTGATTTATGAAAACATATTAGAAACACTTTAATCGGTGTCAAATTGTCAAAAAAATACAAAAATGAAAAGAGTTGAGAGCATTTTAAGTTTTGGTTCGTAAGTAACAACAACATTTTAAGCATTAAAGCGTAATAAAATGTTTTTTGAATATGTCGTGTAACAGCAATATTTTTTCAACATGGCATGTAACAACAATATTTTTTTTTTCCAACATGGCGTGTAATAACCTTTTTTAACCATGGCGTGTAACATATTTTTGTATATAGCTTTAACGACAGTATTTTTTTTCAGCATGGCGTGTAACAACCTAAACATGGCATGTAACAACAGTATTTTTTTCAACATAGCGTGTAACAGCCTAACCATGGCTTGTCACATGTTTTTGTACATAGCGTGTAACAACCTAACCATGGTGTATAACATGTTTTTGTACATGGCATGTAACATCATAGCATGTAATTTCATTAAGGTTAATTTTGTCCAACGTGGCAAAAAATAGTTAAAATTATAAAGATAACTATTTTTTAAAACATTTTATCTTTAAGGGTTATTTTTTAAAATGTCTCGATTTTTTTTATTAAAAATTTAAATTTTTTTAATATACCAAGAGTTAGGACATTAGAACCTGAAATATTGTATCTTTGAGAAAGACAGAATTTGAGTTAATAGATTTACATAATTCTAAATGTTATTTACGTTTAATGTTTCTCTAGCCTAACTTGTAATTGCACCGTGGAATCATTTGACGCTTGTTATTATCCAAGCTAGCTTAAGAAGTTCTTATTATGATCAATTAGGAAGTAAAAAATGGCTATCCAGTGAGGCAACTGCAACTGCTAATCAGAGTGGCAGGTGGAAGAATCAGATGTGAAGAATCGAATTGTTGCCCTGAGTTCTGCGCTTGGGAAATGACTTATCTCTGGAAAACTTGTTGAAGTTATTTACATATATTGAAACACCATTCATAAACTCTCTTATCCTTTTTTCAATCCAAGAGGGAGATATATTAGAATCCAAGCTCGTCAAAGTTTTGGTAACAGGAAACTGTAACAGAAAATAGAGGGGGGCGTTGAGGAGTTTAATCCTCCCCATCCATGTCTTTGAAAATTGACACCAAACATAAAATTAGTATCACTTACAATCACAATTCGACACATCCTTCAGAAAACATAAATATACCTATAATTAACTAGACCCATTTCTCCATTTTCCTATCAAAGATCCCTGGTCCATAAGTTGAGATAGAAATCTTAACAAGAAGTGGAAACTGCAACCACACAAAGAGACCGATTGGTATGCCAGCCAGCAAAACGATCGGAATAACAATCTCTAATTGGCCCTGTAGCATGATAATGACAGTTGAGGAAAAAGCTACCATCATTGTTGCAATAGAGATGAAGAGGGAGGAAAGTCCGATGATCAATTTGTTGGGCAAGGATTTTAGGAAATCATCTGCTGTATATCGTGATGTGAGGATGCCAACGAACATCAACACTGAAGTGGTCGAAGCAAAGAGAGAAATAGCATCCGATATTATGAATAGCTTAAAAAATTTCTTTGTTAAGAGTAAGGGAACACCAGTGTTCTGATTAAGGCCTCCGGGAACAGTAAAGAGAGAAGCAAACATAATGGTGATGATAAGAGTGCCAACAACCGTAGAGGATTGCGCTATATCCTTCATCCATTTCTCCCCTTGTTTCAATAATTCTGCATGACTTCGATTAAATGCTTCATAAGGAGTTTCCCCTTCAGAATTTCTATGTTCTTTATACGCAGCTGGTATAATGCTTTCCACCTCCTGTGTTCATAATTCATAAAACCAATAAAACTTAGATGACTTATTTTCTTGTCCTTTTTCGATTGAGAAAGGATTTAGTATAATTTAACTTCAATGAAATGAAAATAGTCATACATTAAAGCCAAAAGATTTCTCAGGGTCTTTTCCTTTCTCATATTTATTTTTCATTGTACATTACATACTCGAGTAAATTTTATGATTAATCCGTATATAACTGCTTCACAATATCTCATTTTCTTTTCTGATTAAAAAACTTTTTCATTCATATTCTTTTAAATTTGTTTCAAATAATCCATTTATCAACTTCCCGATAGAATTTTTCACATGTATGTTCATCTAAGTGCCACATGCCAAATTTTGTCCATATTTTTCCATATTAATGGCATCTTAACGTAGTTTGAAACAAATTCAAA
>NC_030852.1:1120856-1133461 GCF_000208745.1 Theobroma cacao
TTTGTTATATTATTATTTTTTTTATTATTTTACTTTTTTTTGCAAAAAAAAAAGTCAAAAGTAAAAAACAAAAACATCAACCAAAGGAAACTTTAGTTACAAAAGAATCATGCACTAGTTTTAATACAAAATGAAGCAAGAGGAATTAAATTTAGTTATTGATCCAGAACAAATAATACTAAGATTTGTTTTTCCACGAGGAACTGACCCTTATAATTAGAATTTGTAGCGGATTGGGCGAGGAAGTGAGCTAAAGATAAAAGAAACAACTTAAATATAGACTTGTGAAATGACTTTTGTGTATGGTTTGCTTAATATTTTTGTACATTTCTTTAGCCAAAAATTTACTTTAAAGATTATTTATTTCAGTTTCAATGCAAGCCCAATTCATATTCAAAGAAAAATTCTTTTTGGGAAAGAAAATTTTCTATGTGCTTTACTTGACTAAAGCTTTTGTTCAATGTTATTGAGCTCTAACATTTTTTTCTTCATAAATCAAATTTTTGGAAAACTGAAAGTGAATAAATATTTTCACGATTAAGCTAAAAGAAAGTCGAAGAATTTTATCTTGCAAATATTTATTTTTTGACTTGAATAGTAAATGAAAAATACTAAGCTAAAAGATATTATGAGACTTCAAAATGAGGACGGGGCCGTTCCTAGCTTTATTGGGACTGAAGGGTGTAGATGGGTTTTGGGAGATGGTGAAAGCATATTGTTTTGGTATGATGTGTGGCTTGATGATCCTCTTAGGGAGAACTTTTCTTGGCTTTTTAATATTGTGACTAAAAAGAAGGCAAAGGTGATGGAATGCTTTAAAAGATTGAGTTTAGAAGGAGTTCGTTTGATTTGGAGTTGGAGTTGGGTAGATTATTAAAGAACCTTGATTATGTTTTCTTGGCACTAAGAGAGGTGATAAGTTGGTATGGAAATGGGATAAGAGGGGCTGTTTTTCAGAGAGGAAAATGTCATCCAAATTATGGGGAGTGACACTGCAAGAGGAGAATGGGATACTTCATCGAATATGGAAGTGACCTTTACCACCAAAGGTCTAATGTTTTCTTCTGGTTAGCCTACTTGGAATGAATCCCAACAAAAAGCTTTCTAGCATATAGAGGGATGCAAATGTCGGAGGAGCAGAAGATGAGCCCAAGGTGTAAGGTATGTATAAATGAAAGTAATCACATTCTCTTAAATTGTAAATGAATTTGGAACTTATGGTGAGAGATTAGGAAATGGTGGGAGTGCAAAATGTGCATGCCAAACACAATTGCTCATTTCTTGGAGCAGTCCATGTTTTTACTCGAACAAATGGGATGTAAATTGAATTGGGCATTTGTGTGTAGTCCAACGTTATGGTTGATATGAGGAGCGAGAAATGAGTATGTGTTTATAAAAAAAAGAGTGGGAGATAAATGAGGTTCTTATAGAACTTCGAAATTTTACATAAAGGTGAATTGATAATCTGACATAAAGGCATTATTGGATCTTGAGCCACATGTCTCAAAATCACCTTAGAAACCATAGTTATAGAAATCTTAAGTTGTTTGAGAGAAAGAAAATGACTATGAAACTGAATGATAGAGAATTGGAGTGAAATATGGCAAACTATGAAGTATTGATACCTTGAAAGAGGGTATTGATACTTGTTGTCCAAAATACCTTGGGGGGCATTTTTTATGAAAAGTATCGATACCTACAAGAGAGGTATTGACACTTGAGTTCCTAAATGCCTTCGGAAGCATCTTGCATGATAAGTATTGATAGCTACAAAGGAGGTATTGATACTTAAGGGTCAAAATGCCCTAGAAAGGCATTTTGCATGGGAAGTATCGATACTTACATCAGAGATATCAATACTTCTAAAGTGGCAAGCAAAAATAAAAAGAGGGAAACAACCGATTAAGACCTATCTCTTCTATTTTCATTCTCTCTCTTTCACTTTTCTTTCAACTTTTTCATTCTCTCTCTCACCCACCTCCAACCCTAGCTTCACATATCAAGATTGGAAGCTAGATTGAAGGAGCTTACCATGGTAAGGTTTAAAAAAAAAATCAACCTTAAGATTTGAATTGGGTATGAAATTGTGTAGACAATGTTGGAGCAAAACCTAGATCTAAGTTATGCATATAGTTCTAGTTGAAACTCTATAATTGAAAGCATGTGTTAGAATTTTAATCATGAACCTTTTTGTTATAGGCATCATTGTAGCTTCAAGAGTAGATAACCAGAGGAGTTTGGTTAGGTGGCCTTGAATTGTGGTGGTGGCTTAAAAAGTAAATGGACTTACATTTAAATGGTCTTTTAGAAATGCATGAAAATGGTGTTTGAAGAAATTGTGCCTAGGAAATGTTTTGATGTGGTTTTATCAATTGAAGTAGGCATAAGTGTATGTATATATGTTTTATACAAAGAAATCGCATGGGAACAAGTTTTTCAAGTTATGTGAAATGTTTTTTAATAATTATGGTCTTTGCCCTACAACCAAGTTGTTACAGTGAAATCTTTAACGGTGATTTTGCAAGAAGCTAAGAAATTTGAAAAGAAGACTAAGGTCTTGTGAAGCTGCCGTTTAGTGTTCTTGCTCTTGCCGTTTCATATTTAGTCACTTTACCATTTAGTCTTTTTCACTGTGTTTTACTGTTTACCTCTATGTTTGTTGGGAATTGAAATATATATTTTTTCTTGTTAACACTACATCGTTTGGGTAGTTGTTGTGAGTCCATGTGCTAGGGAATCTTACACAGATCCCTGCACACCTCAATCCTTAGAATGCTAGATGGTTTTATCTAGTTTGTTGTTACATTTATTTTTCTCTTTCATCAAACCATCCATATATTTGTTTTTTCTAAGCTAAATGAAATTCAACCTTGATTGCCCATTTTGGTGGAAAATAATTTTTCTCTCTCCTTCCACTTGACTAATTTTTTCCCTATTCTTTTTCACTTTCTGTGTATTCTTTTAGTTTTCTAGATTTCATTCAAAATGTTCAACATGGTATCAGAGCACCTTAAGGGACCTTGAGGGACTGTTTTGTTTTTGTTTTTTCATTTATCCTTGGATCATTATTCATCTTGTAGTGTGTTCTTATTTTTCTTTCATGGCAACAACTAGTTGTAGCACATCTACTCCTCCAATGTTCAACAAAGATAGCTATGCTTTTTGAGCGATGAAGATAAAGTCCTAAATTAAGGCCTTCAATCTTTGAGATACAGTGGAAACTAGGACTGAGCTAATACCGAGGCATGCCAACCCCACCATAGCTCAACTCAAGCAACATGAAGAAGACATTGCTAAGAGGTATAAAGCTCTGTCTTGCTTGCAATTTGCTGTCTCTAATGTAATTTTTGCTAGGATCATGCATTTAGAAAATCTTAAAGAGGTTTGTGATCACCTGAAGGATAAGTTTTACAGGAGTGAATGTACTAGCCAGATATGAACTTTAAATCTATCTAGACAATTTGAAATTTTGAGAACAAAAGATGATGAAATAATTAGGGACTTTTTAAAAAATTAATGAGACTTGTTAGTCAACTTAGACTGTTAGAGAGGTAATACTTGAGAAAAGATTAGTGAACAAAATATTGGTTAGCCTTCCTAAGTCCAAAATTTCTTCATTGGAAGACTCAAAAGATATTGCACAACTCACCTTGAAAGAGCTAGTGAATGCACTAGAAGGATTATAACAGAGAAGGGCCTTTAGGAAAAAAAAACTTGGTTAATAGTGCCTTAGTGGCTAAAACTAAGAACTTGAAAGTTAGAAGTAATAGTACTAGAAAAACTATTTCTGGAAAAAAAAAGGATAAAAGGAAGAAAATTGGTGGTGATAAGTTAGGGAAGCAAAAAACCAAGGATCCTCCTTATACTCATTGTAAAAAGAATACTCATTCTGTAAAATTTTACTGGTATAGACCTCATGTGAAATGCAGGTCATGAAATCAGCTTGGCCATGTGGAAAAGTTATGTAAGAATAAGGTTGCAGCTTCTGATGAGAAGCAACTATTGATGAAGAAGTTGAAGCTATTGATGAAGTTTTGTTTATGGTTAGAGAAATTGGAAAACCAATCCAAAGACAGGAATGGTTGATTGATAGTGCTTGCTAATCATTTGACAAGTGATGAAAGCAAATTCACCACACTCAACAGGAGTTACAAATCAAGAGTTGAGATTGGTGATGGTACTTTTTTGAAAATCCTTGGGATAGGGACTGTTGTAGTTGAAACTCAAATAGGCAACAAATACATCTCTGATGTGTACTTTGTACCAAAAGCTAATCAAAAACTCCTGTTAGCTCACTCAGAGTCATTATGCTCTCCTATTCAAGAACATATATTGTACCATATTTGATCTAAATGGAGATAAAGTCTTAACTATGGAGATGAAGTACAAGTGTTATTCTATTGACTGGAGTACCACTGAGCATGAAGCCTTTTACAGTACTGTTACTGATTCTGAAATGTGGCATAAACGAATGAGACATGTCAATTATGAGTCGCTGTAAAGAATGAATTTACAAGATATTGTTGAAGGTTTGTCTAAGATTGAGAAGCTTGACCTTGTCTGTAGGATATGTCACTTAAGCAAGTAAAGCAACCTTTCATTTCCCAAAGAAAAGAGATGGAAAGCTACAGAAAAACTATAGTTGATCCATACTAACTTGGGAAGCCCAATGAAAACTATGTCACTTGAAGGGAACAGTTATTATCTCATCTTTATTGATGATGCATTAAGGTATTAGTAGTTTTTTTTCTTAAAGGTTAAGTCTGAAGCTCTGAAGAACTTTCTTAAGTTCAAAAATCTAATGGAGAATCAAGCAAGGTCACGTATCAAAATTCTCAAAAGTGATAATGGTAAGGAGTTCACTTCTATAGAATTTGAAAGATTTTATCTCAACTTGGCATAAGTCATCAGCTGACTGTGACATATAATCCACAGCAAAATGGAGTATATGAGAGAAAGAACAAAACTCTCATGAAGATAACTAAGTGTCTACTATCTCAAAAAGGATTACTTAAGTCATTTTGGGTGGAAGCTATAAATACAACAAACTATTTGTTGAACCTGAATCTGACAAGGGCACTTGTAGACAAAACTTCTTATGAATGGTGGTTTAGTCATAAACCATCTGTGTCTCACTTGAGAATATTTGGTTGTGTTGGTTATGTCACAATCCCTAATGAAAAAAGAACAAAACTAGATGAAAAGAGCCAGATAGGTATCCATGTTGGCTATAGTGAAAAGTCAAAGGAATACAAAATGTATAGTGTTGACTCTAAGAAGATCATCATTAGTAGAGCTGTTAAGTTTGATATGAACGTTAGGTGGAATTGGGAGAAGCTGACTATTGAACACTGTGAAAATATAAGACTGGTTAATGAAGAAACTGTCAATGAAGATGATCCAGAAAGTGACATGAGTCATGCAATGAGAAGCATTGGATTATTACAAGACATTTATGTCAGGTGTACTCAGGTGTAATGTGGCAGTGTGTGAGCCAACCATCTATTCTGAAGCTGCTAAGGATGATAGATGGTTGAAAGTAATGGATAAAGAAATACAAATGATTTTGAACAATGGTACATGGATTTTAGTATATAAACCTGTTGGATTAACACATCATTGGCGTCAAATGGATTTACAAGGTCAAACTAAATGCAAATGGCACAATCAACAGATTCAAGGCAAGGTTAATAGTTATGCATAGATATAAGGGGTGGACTATTAGGAGACTTTTGCACTAGTGGCAAGGCATGACACCATAAGGTTACTCACTGCTCTGGCTGCTAAGGAAGGATTGAAAATTTGGCATTTAGATGTTAAGTCTGCATTTTTGAATGGATTTCTTACAAAGGATATCTATATGCAGCAACCAAAGGGCTTCATTTTTCTTGGAACTGAAGGTAAAGTTTGTAAGTTGGTGAAGGCCTTATATGGCTTGAAATAGGCCCCTAGAGCCTGATATGGGAGGATTGACACCTACTTGACATCTCAAGGTTCCAAAGAAGTGCAAATGTGCACACACTATATGTAACTTTGTAGAATCTCACAGGCTTATTATTTCTCTATATGTGGATAACTCGCTCATCACTAGTTTGAGTGAGTCATTGTTGAAGGAATTTAAAGCTAAACTGATGAGTGAATTTCAGATGTCTGACTTAGGAGAGATGAGTTATTTCCTTAGATTGTAATTTCTACAAACTCTTGATTTTATCTGTATACATCAGAGTAAATATGTTAAAGAATTGTTAAAAAGGTTTCAAATGGAAGAGTGTAAGCTTGTTGATACTCCTTTACCTACAAATTGCAAGTTATCTAAGGGTGATGGTTCCCCAAGTGCAGTAAATTTTGTTTACAAAAGTATTATAAGAAGCTTACTTTATTTGACAACATCTAGACTTGATATTATGTATTCAACAAGCCTATTATCCAGGTTTATGCAGTAACCTTCTCAGACTCATTACTCAGCAACAAAAAGAGTATTGAGGTATATTAAGGAAACATTTGACTATGGTTTGAAGTTTAAGAAAAAGTCTAGTAATGAACTGGTAGGCTTTTGTGACAGTGACTGGCCTGGAAGTACTGATGAATCCAAAAGTACTACAAGGTATTGTTTCTCCTTGGGAAGTGCTATTCAATTGGAATTCAAAAAATTAGGAGGTGGAAGCTCAGTCATCAGCTAAAGCAGAATATACAGCAGTTGCAACAGCTTTAAATCATGTGATTTGGTCGAGGAAAGTCTTCTATGATTTGGGTTATAGCTTTAAGAAAGGTATTTTGTTGTATATTGATAACAAATCTACTATGTCAATTGCCAAGAATCCAATCCAATATGGCAAAACAAAACATATCAAGGTGAAGGTCTATGCTATTCGAGAAGGTATAAAAGATGAAGAAGTTGATGTTTGTAGAGGGTTCTTTTAGTTAGAGAGAGAGATGATGTGTTGCAATGAGGGAATCAGGATTCGTTAGAGGCGACAGAGAGGAAGAATGAAGCAGTCCTTGAAGCATAAGTGCTTTGGGTGGCAGGTGGTGAAGGATGAGAAAAGGTGGAAGAGCCAATAGACAATGGCGATTGGGAAAGGCTTAAGAGATAGAATGCTTGGAGGAATCTAGAGAGACTTTTCAGAGTAATCTTTGCTAGGTATCTAATCCTTTCTCCTTACCTCTCAACTTTCTATTTATACTTAATAGGAGCACTTTCTTATGAGTAGTTAAGAGAACATGTTTAATCATGAGAGAACGTGCTTATCATGGAAGAGTAGATGGAAGAATGTTTTATGGGATATTAAAAGAATGACAATGTAGTTGAGTAGTTGGCGTAAGTTTTGAGTAATGGAATAGCAACACTTGATAGTGAGCCACGTGTATTTTTAAGGAGTAAGGAAGAAAAAATGGTGAAGCACATGTACTTCAAGGAAAGGTTAAAAGGAATTCCTCTTAATTATCTTCATATCTGAGCCACCAAGCCAAACTCTCTAGAACATCCCAAATGTGAAGGTAACTCATGAACCCTGCCACTTGTTCTTTGCTTTTACCTCATCGTACAAACAGTTGTTCCATACTTGCTCTTAGAGTGATTTTGCACCTGGAACACCCCTTGGAGTTTTCATGCTTGGAACACCCTTGGGCGCTTCCGCGCTTGGAACACCCTTGTGTGTTTCCATGCTTAGAACACCCTTAGGTGCTTCCACGCTTGGAACACCCTTAGGCACTTCCACGCTTGGAATACCCTTGGGTGTTTCCGCGCTTCCACGCTTGGAACACCTTGGGGCACTTCTGCGTTTGGAACATCCCTGATGTAATTTTCCTGTAAACAGTTCTTTAAAAGTAATAGTTAACAAGAATTGGGCATCTACAATGTTTAGCATTGAAATACCAGTATTCAACTTGCAAATATTTTCACAAAAGGCTTGAGTAAGGATCAATTCATGTTTTTAAGAATTGAATTGAGGATTTGTAGTTCAAACACCAAGGAGGTGCGTTGAATAATTATGGTCTTTGCCTTGCAACCAAGCTGTTACAGTGAAAGCTTTAATGGTGATTTTGCAAGAAACTAAGAAATTTGAAAGGAAGAAGAAGGTCTTAGGAAGCTACTGTTTAGTGTTCTTGCTCTTGTCGTTTCATATGTAGTCACTATAACATTTAGTCTTTTTTATTGTGTTTTATTGTTTACCTCTATGTTTGTTGAGGATTGGAATATACTTTTTTTTTCTTGTTAAAACTATACCGTTTGGGTAGTTGTTTTGAGTTCTTGTGCTAGGGAATCTTACACCGATCCTAGCACACCTCAATCCTTAGAATGCTAGATGGCTTTATATGGTTTGTTATTTCATTTATTTTTCTCTTTCATCAAACCATCTATATATTTGTTATTTCTAAGCTAAATGAAATGCAACCTTGATGCCCTGTTTTGGTGGAAAAGAATTCTTCTCTCTCTTTCCTCTCGACTAATTTCTTCCTTGTTCTTCTTCACCTTTTGTGTATTCTCTCAATTTTCCATATTTCATTCAAAATGTTCAACAAATGCCTATGTTATTGATGTGTTGAGTATGTTAAAAAAAAGTGATATCTTATTGGTCGTTGAGCTATGTGTTAAATGTGGAAAAATTGAAAGATAAAAGGGTAATTTTTTGTGAAGTTTCACTATCAATGAAACTTTCATATGCCTTTGATAAAAAAGAGAGAGATGCTGACCTTGAACCATTGTAGTTCTCTTTGCATTTGCAGAGCTGCTCCTGAGATTTGTTGAAGCTTAAGCTGAGATTGGGGTGATAGTTTCCCTACCAAATGTAACATATTATTGTTGTTCACATCAGTGAAAGAAAGAAAAATATACTTTATAGTATCAAGCCCATATATGAGGCTAAAAACTTTTTCTTGTCTATGTGCAATTGCAATGTGGAATATGCTTCTATCGTCCACGTCACTAATAATCAATAAATCTAGATTATGTTTGATGATTTCAACAATAAACTCCATCATCCCCCGTTGAGCAGCGTTGATAATTGCTGGAATCACTAATCCTTGATAACATTGTTCCATCTCAAACGTAGCTATTGTCTTAGACATCAAAAGCAGAAGCTCATGGGCATAGACATGGGCCAGCTTTAAATCATATATTTGCTTGATTCCTACATAAATAAATATAAGTTTTAACCAATTACTATAATAGAAGAAATGGCTGCCAAAACAAGAGTTGAAAAATATATAAAGGGAATAAACAAAAGTGATCAAGTAACATACCAAAGAATTTTAAGAGATTTGACCCCAACCCAAGTAATTGCCCTGCAACTGCACAATTCAACCCATTCTCTGACTTAGACAGGCCAATGTAAAGAATATCAAGTCTGAGCAATTTGAGATTAAGCCAAGGAAAAATGAAAAAAATATAAATTTGAGATTCCAATTTCTGATTAAGAAAACATTTTGTTATACCTAAGATCTCTTGTCGTCCGAGGATTTGAATATGAGATCTTCAAGTTAAAATTTTAATGTTAAGATGTTTGATTGAGAAAACAACACTTAGAGCAAAATTAATTATAATTATGAAAAACATATCTTAGAGCATTCCTACTTAGAGCTTGTATAAAAAGTGCGGTTTGAGTAGAATTGTTTTAAAAAGTACTGTGAAGAGAAATTAAATAGCTTTAGGTAAACTTAATGCAGAAGTACTATAGAGTGTAAAAAACTATTTAATAATATTCTAATTTATTTTTATAAATAAAAAATAAAAGGTTCAATTGTATTAAACAAAATTATAAATTTTAGAATGCATGTTATAAATAAANATTATAAAATAAATAAATAATTTTATAATTAAAAATAATAAAATGAATTAATTTAAGAGAAAAAATTGAACCAAACGAAAAAGATGAATATAAAAAAATATAATTCTTCCTATAAATTTATAAATTATGAAAAATAAAGTGAGAATATAAAGAAGTCTTATTAAATACTTTTTACTACTCATTAGCACTTTTTGAAAATAATATGATCGGCAACTTTGTCTAAAAGGTCAAATAGACTTCTCGCATAAGCTAAAAATTTTAAAATTTTGAGAATTAAACACTTGTACTTTTGTAGTAGAAAAACTCTTCCATAAGCTGAGGCAAAAATTCACTCATATATTACTATTATATGTGATTTCCTTTTTATTTGAAACTTCTTTTTTTGAATTTTTCACCAATCAAACACAGAATTTATTTTTTTGTAAAATTAAACTTAAAGCTTTTTTTATGGTTAGTCAAGTAAGTTTAATTACACATAGACACACACGAAAAAAACCTTCTAAAGTAGAAAGAATTTCTTTATTATTAGAAACCCAATTCATTCCTTGTAGTTCAAGTCATGAAGTAGAACATACCTTGCATTGTGAAGTTTTTCATTTCCTTTTGATCTTGTAGTTCATAAGTATTTATCCGAACATCGTGTTCACTAAACCAAGCTTTGGGTTGTTTTACCTTTAAACCTACAACAACAATATGTCATTGTCGTTAAATTATATTATGATGTATTATACATACACCACAATTTTTTTTTACGTGCAAACTCATTTATTCTTTAAATGTTTTTTACATTTTCTTTCTTTCTTGTGTTTAGTTCTTCTTGTTAAGGATAATACTAGACATTATCTATTATTGTAATTTAATTTCTATTCCTATCATATTAGCTTTATCTAGATACTTAGTTTTATCAATTAGTTTTACATTATTGTATATATATATACTCTTGTCAATCAATAAAACTTAACAATTACAAATCAAAATCTCCACATGGTGTCAGACCTTTATCACCATGAGTATTATTCCTCAAACCTCCACTTCTCCCCTTTTTACTCCTACAACTGCTCATCACACCTTTTCTGTAAAACTCACTACCAAAAACTACCTAGCTTGGAAAACACAACTTTTGCTTCTCTTAAACTATTAAAATCTTAATGGCCTTATTGATGGAACCTCTCTTGAACCAGCCAAGATTATTCTTTCTCCCACCCTACCCCAAGAACAAATTACCAATCCCGAATATCAATCTTGGTTTCAAAAGACTATATGTTTCTTTCTTAGCTGTTATCTTCTTTAATTGAAGAAATCTCTCTCTATCTGATTGGGTTATCTTCTTGTTTCACTGTTTGGCACCCTATTGCCAATGCTTTTGGGATTTTTCTAAAATTTTTCAATTTCAGCTTCACATTGAACTTCAGGAATTCAAGAAAAATTATTTTTCTATCTCTAAATATCTACAATGGGCCAAATATTTACTGATAAATTAAGTGTTGCTGGGTAAACAATGACCTCTGCTGAATTTAATGCCATTATTTACTGCCCTTAATCTTCGGCCTAATCCTGTCCCTTTTCATGAGTTGCATGGTTAATTAGTTGCTCACGAAATTCTTCTTAAAGGCACTCATGAACAACCAATTGCTAACATTATTCTCAAATCTACTACCTCTTCCAACAATTCTACCCCTCTCCTTCCTACACTTCTATGCCATTATCTTCCAATCCAAAAATCCTCTATCTCCTATTCACGTCGCCCATAGAGCCCTTGTGAGATTTGTGGACTCAAGAATCACATGGTAGATAAATGCAGAAAGCGTTATGCTCCACGATAGTTTTCTAATCCACGAGCTAATCATGTCTTTTATGGCTTGTCTCCATTTTCTTCATTTATTCCTTATTCACCCCATCCATCTGCATATTACACCCATGCTAGTTTATTACACCTTGGTTTGCAGACGCTACGGTAAATTATCATACTACTCTAGATCTCTTTGATCTCACAATTGCCAATGACTACAAAGGTGGTGATCAACTTCATGTGGGTAATGGCCAAGGTTTGCATATTTTTTATACTGGCACTGCATTTCTTACTTATTCCCATGGCAATCTCAAACCTTGAAGTATTTTAAATGTCCCACAAATTACCAAGAATCTCTTATCTATTCAAAAATTTGCTAATGACAATTCTTGTTTCTTTGAATCCTTGCCCAACACTTTTCTTATTAAGGATCAGGACACTAGGAAGGTTTTATTGCATGGACCGAGTGAAGATGGAATTTATGTTTTTCGTTCTTTGCAAATAAAGAAGGAAGCCTTGGTTAGTGAACGGTTGTCTCTTACAAATTAACATGCTCGACTTTGCCATCCTCACCTTCGCACAGTTTCTCAAGTAGTTAGAGATTTTAATTTGCCTTGTTTGAAATCTTCACTAGTGTCTCCTTGTTCTTCATGTTTGTTAGGTAAATTAGCTTGTTTGCTTTGGCTTCTGTTGATCATAGGAGTCAAGCTCCATTTGATGTTATTCATTCCAATGTTTGGGGCCTGACTCCAATGCTGTCAAGTTTAAGACATAGATATGTCATTTTATTTATTAATGATTTCACTAGATACATTTGGGTGTATTTTTTAAAGAATAAAAGTGAGGTCTATTCCATTTTTCTTAATTTTCATAACTTTGTGGAATGGAAATTCAATATTAAAATTAAAGCTTTTCATTCAAATTGGGGGGTTGAATATTATAAATTAAATAAGTATTTTCAACAAATCGGTATCGTTCATCGCATTGCCTGTCCATACACACATGAACAAAATGGTATTGTTGAGCAT
>NC_030852.1:1133561-1139105 GCF_000208745.1 Theobroma cacao
TTTCCTTCTTTTAAGTCAAAGAAAACCAAAGAGAAACTCTAAGTATGTGCTGACAAAGCAAGTAACAAGTTGACGATTTTGTTATTATTTTAAGACATGTTGATAGATAGGTAGATATACTTGAAATAAAATTTAAAAAATCACATATAAAATAATCCAAATTTTAAGTTTATAAATAGAAATGAACATAAACTATTGTTGCAATTTACTCAAAGACGTCACTATTCTTCAAAGATAAAGACGATGAATTATAAAAGAGAGAGAGATGATGACCTTGAACCGTTGTAGTTCTCTTTGCATTCGCATCGCTTCTCTTGAGATTTGTTCAAGCTTAAGCTAAGATTCGATTAAACCTGCTATCCAACACTATCAATAAACACCCTTTCTCGTCGAAAAATTTTTCAACAGAAATTTTTGTTAATAAATCTGTCGTTAAAAACACAAATCTTTTGAAAATTAAAATTGTTGAAAAATAAAACATACTAGTTTAAAGTTGTCGACCAATTTTTTGATGAAATTCTAATCTAGTAGTTCAAAATTTCTGACCGACTCCATAAAAAATTCAATCGAATTCCATCAAAAATTCATATGAATTCCATCAGAAAAGCTTCATATTATGTCAATAATTCCATCAAAATTCCTTTGAAAATATTAACCGTCACTTCTCAAGTTTCATATAAGATAATTGCGAAATTGAGATGTAAATAAATTAATTATTTTATAAAAAACAAATATTTATTAAAAATAATGATACATATATCTGTTAAAAAAATCATACAGATATTTAGTAAATTCAATAATCATAACGTATATGTTTAAAAAATAATAATACATATATATATATTTTTTTTGAAAGTAATAATAATACATATATTAAGAAGTGCTCTCATCTCTCCTTGCAATCTCTTACTACAAAAATTGTGACTTTTACCAATAGAGTTTTCCGTTGGTAAAGTTTGAAAATCCATTGCCAAGTTAAATTATTGATGGAATGCCAATGGAAAGTTTTGTCGGTATTCAATCAAAAATACCCTGATTGGTAAAGGTCATTCCATTGAGATAGGAAAAATCTGTCAATAATTCACCAACAGAATATTTTGTCAAAAAATTTGGTTGGTAAAGAGTCCAATTTGTCGATCTTCTGTTTGGTAGATATACGATTAAATTCATCGACCAATTCTGTCTATAATTTTTTGATGAAATTATCGACGATTCACCGATAAAGTGTAATGTTACTAATTTTTTTAAGTTTCATTGGTGCTATCACTTATTCCATCGATCTTACCATGATTCCTTCAGTGGAAAATGAGCCAAAGACCATCGGCAATGTCATTGGTATTTTGGTGAAATACAAATAATTTTATTTACCAAAATTGAAATTGATTACGTAGGAGAGATGCATGCTTGTTACGCCAACAACTAGAGAACTTGAACAAAGAAATGTTTGCTTCTAACTATTGATGTTCTAATTTTCAAAAAAAAATATTGATGTTTTACGAAATTACAGAATTGCTTCTTTCAATCTTTCGTTTTGAATTATTTTATATCTTACCAACCAAAACCAAACCCAATATAATATAAACCCGAATACTTAATTTGTTTGTGCTAGATTGACCCAATACATGTGAAAAGGTAGAAACACAACCCTCGTTTCTTTTTTTGAATAAAAAAAGACTATACTCAACTCACCAACTGAATTTCTCAGTGATCCTTTTCTACTTTGATGCTTTAGGTTATCTTAATTTTCTTTTTCCTTTGATTATATTTTTGAGTAAGTTTAATTTTCCTTTTATTTGCTCTTCATCTACAAGCGATATAACATCTTTTTGTTCATTAAGTATTTTTGGATTATCTTTTCCAAAATGCATTTACTCTTATGGAAACTTATCTAAATTTGTAAGACGCAATCACTCACAAATATTGATTTTAGAATTTAATTCCAAATTTGTTTTTGGCTTTTTCTGTTATTCTCACTCTTCTTTCAGGGTTTTCTTTCCTTTGTTTGGGCTTTATGACATTTCATCAAGTAATATGACAAGTCACCTATCCTTTATTTTAAGACCTTGACCTAATTATTTTCATAGTCAATGTTAGATAGAGAATATGAATTGTATATTTTAATATTTTTTTTGAAAGGCATGTGATTTCTTTTCGTAAAAACCTATACGTTTCTTTCGAGGCAAAGATAGTCAAGTTGCCTGTATATTTTAATATTGGTTGCAAGAAATCTTGGCATTACTGGTATTTTCCTTTGAGACAATATATTAGTCGTTGGTAAAAATATGATTATGGCCAACATGTTTTGACTAAAAGATCAATATAATATGAGTATAATATGATTAGCCAGCTAAGAGTGGAAGTGATGAGATAACACTGATTAATTACTATACCTATATGTAATGGAACTAGAGTCCCTAGCTAGAATCTTTTGTTTTTGCTCATAGATATGCTAGTATTTAGGGAAAACGGATCTGTCCACCTACCATAGTGATTTTTTTTTAAGGAAAACGTTAACCGATATCTAGTGGGATTTTGCCCTAGTTAGGTGATATTTAGAGAAAAAAAATTCATATACTCTTTCTTCTTTTTTTGAATGCTTTATTCATCATTCATGTCAATTTTTTTTGCAAAGGTAACATTATATTAGTGATAAACAACAATAAACTAAAAGGATTAAGGATAGCTTATTAGCTTGTTAATTACATTAGGTAACTGTAAGAAGAAAAAGAAAAAACTCCAAAAGATACGAATACTGGAGTTGGGGATGTCTAGTTGTTTAGGGAGTAATCACTCTTGCTCTAAATTTTAGGGGGAGTTTTACAAATCTTCATTAAGTAAATTTTACCCACAATTTTGTCAGATTGTTAGCTTTACATTTGATCTATGTTTTGAAAAGACAAAGTCGAAGGAACAAAATTGCTTAAACAAGTGTTTAAAGTAAGATTTAATCAGTGGAAAATCCCCTAAATACTTAGAAAGGATTTGGTTAAGTGTTTTGGCATGAAAGAGCTCTTCAAAACAATTTAATTTTCACAAATATGCTGTAGCGATCGACCCCTGAGCTTCAAGGGTCGATCCTCAAAGACCAGGCAGTTAAATATCCTTCGTGGAATGAAAAGGATCAACCCCTTTCTTTTAAAGGTCAATTCCTCTAAACTTGAGAGCAAAACTTTCCCTCGCTGCTAGCTAGGGATCGACCCTTCTCTTTTAAAAGGTTGATCCATCATTCATAATAAAGAATTTTCTACAGTTGGGGATTTTTTTTTTTACTCAGCCAAAATAAATTTTCATTAAAGTCACTAAGACTACAGTGAATGAAAGCCAAAAGGCCAATAAGTACAAGCATCTGCAAGCAACAGTTGGCAAGCTGTTGTGACAAAAGGACTAACAAGAAGCATCAAAAAGAGGAGAACATCAACATAGAGAAGGAGCTCAAAGCAATATAAAATAAGACTGACAATGGCGCAAAAAGAAATATTGTAGTGCAAGAGTCATACAGCAGCTTACGAGTTTACCACCAAGCAGAGAAGGAAGCAGAAGCATCAGCACCATACCTGGCTAAGGAGTCATCGAATGAATTGCCTTCTCTAAAGACATGAGTGAAGGACACATTACCAACAGAAAGCAACAGTGAGTCAATTTCGTTGAAGATGTGCCATTTATCCCAAGGTCTTCGTTCGACACAGTTAATCCAAGATAGAGCAACCCTTGAATTCGACTCAACAATTAAATGAGAAGAGGAGTAAGTGGAGATAAAAAAGAGGTGAAGAGCATGCAAGATGGCCATCAATTCCGCATAATTGAAGTCATGCAAGCCAAGTGGAGAAAAGAACAATACTACTACAAAACCATTCGAGTTGCGTAAGACCCCACCATAACCAACAGGTCCTGACTATCTTCTGGCTGAGCCATCAACATTAAATTTGAACTTGCCAACGAGGGGTGGTGACCATGAAACGCTAGATCGATGGTGGAAGGGGGTTCTCTAGTATGAGCAATTTTGAGGATCAGACCACCAACCGATTTCATCGATGGCATCATCACCTTCACATGCTCTAATCTAGAACATAGAGTGCAACTTAATGAGAAAAATGATTTGGGGACCATCCAAAATCTTAGAGTTGAAGACGGATTCATTACGTGCAAGCCATAATGACCATAAAGTAGCACCACAAACGATCATCCATCTTTTGGAGACATTACCACCGAATGGACAAAGGGACCAAGCTTGGATAAAATCAAGAATGGTGGAAGGGACATGTGAGACCTCAACCCCTATAGGCTCATAACTACGCATAGAAGCAATAATACAAGCTAAGGGTAGTTTCGTCATTTTCTCTAAAAAGCTTTTAGAAGGAGGTTTTATGATATTTTAAGGTCTAAATAGGCATAAAACCAAATAAATAATGTGTAATGATGAAAACACGAGGAAAACTAGAAGTTTCGATAATTTTCACAATAGAGGCAAAATGGTCATTTTGCACCCCGAGTCAAAATTTTAAGTTTTTGTAAACCTGAGTAGTTTAGATCATTGTGGACCTTGTCCCAGTGTCAAAAGAATAAAAAAATTGCACAAAGGATTGGAGAAGAACAAGTTAACTTGCTAAAGGGCATTTTCATAATTTCAAGGGGAGTTGGATAAGTATGAGCTATAAATATCCTTTTTCCAGTAGCTTCCTCATTTTTCAGTAGCTTTTCTTCTTCTTCTTCCTTCTTCCCTCTCACGTTTCTTCATCCTCCACGGGAGTCCTCTTCAAGCTTCCATTACTTTATTTCTAGCTCCAATTTTCATGCCTCGGTGCACCTTTTCATGAAATCCTTGCGCTCTTTCACTCTCACTTTAAAACCCTTGAAAAATCCCACTTTCATACTTTCTCTCACTAGCTAGGTGTTTAGAGAGAGAAAGATAGAGAAAGCTCCCATAATAGCTTAGAAAATTTATTGGAAATAATTTCAAAGTTTCATGCTACCAAGGTGAATAGGGGGTGTCAATTTTAAAAGTTTTCATAAATATATACCTATAATTATGATTTATTTTAATTACGAAAATTATGGATAACATGTGCTGGCATATATTTTAGGGAATTGTGAATGTTTGTAGTTGAGGTTATCCACTCATTTTAGAGTGATTAGGGTAGTGAAAATAGATAGGCATTTAAATGGCAATTGGAAGCTAGCTAAGAGAAAGCTTTAGACTTCATAAGTATGTGAATTGACAAATTGGTGATGCTAATGTGATGATAGGTTCCAACGAAGCCCCATCATCCTATTTGGACATTTAGGAAAGTTAGGATCAGGTTAAGGCTCAAATAATACCAGTGAGTGGACTTGCACTTCAAAATTTGCTTTGGGAATGTGAATGTAATTGTACAAACATTTGAAAGATTTTATCCAGCTTTTCTTTAAAAATGTACCTTGGGAACAAGCCTTTGGTGAAGTGTTTTTATCTTGTGAAAATGTGCTATATAAATGGTTTATGTGTTATCACAATATGATGATATGTATAATATGCATTGGGTGTTTCTTTCGTATGTTGATGTGGAC
>NC_030852.1:1139344-1145617 GCF_000208745.1 Theobroma cacao
ATATATAGATATGTGTGTCATGGAAAGTTCATGAATATGTATATGGTTGAAATGCATGTGAAATTTGACATGTTAAGCTTTGGGAATTTATATGTGTTTCATGTTGCATTTGTCATGTGAACAGGGTGGCCTTTTCTTGAGGAAATGGAGAATTTTGGCTGCTGCCCTGTTTCTCGCTGTAGCGAGATTCATTCTCACTGCAGCGAGAAACTATCAAGTTGTCGAGGGTTTCACTAGACATGGTTATCGCTACAGCAAGAAAGTTTGTGTTTTTTTGGCTTGAATCTCATTGCAGCTAAAAACTTTCTGTTTCGTTTAGTATCTTGATTGATTGCTGCGCTATTTTCCACTTCTTTGGTATCATAGTTGAGCATGGACTTCCAACATTAAGAAATAAACAAATTAAGTTTAAATTGAGGGGTTTAGTGAGAAACCCTCGGCCAGTTGATAATTTAAGTCAAATGTCGCTATAGCGAGAATGCCTTTCCACTGCAGCGAGGACTCGTCGTCTACTTGACTTGAATTGCATGAAAGTTATTAAAGTTTTCATTCTTCAAATCTTTTGTTGAGCATGGACCCTTTACATTAAGTGATTTAATCAATTGGGGTTTTCCTGAGGGGTTTTGATAAGCACTAAATTAAATTGTATTGTTTTAAAATAAGTGCATCATGATTTTTAAATCCTTCCTTACTATTGCTTGTTCCCTTTCTTGTTCACTCACTGGGTTTATACTCATCGTTTTCAACTTCATGTTTTCAGATCACGAGGCAGCTGGTAACTAGGTCGAAGTGTCTTCGTATATTCGACCCTTAGTAGGTGCCTCGACATTTAGTAATTGTACATTCATCCGAGTCTCTCCGCTGGAAGTCGAGTACTCTTTTATTGTGTATAGACAGACCCAATGTAAATTATTAAGACATATGTTTAGACAACACATGTATATTAGTTGGTAATGCCATTATAAGTTGGCAATGAATAGCATTAACTGGATTTTAAATTATGAAATGTGACTTTAGTAATTTGATGGTATAATGAGCAAGATAATATAGCTAAGCTTGCTTGAGCTTAGTAGGCTATGTCCATTGAGCCTTCGCACCTGTCATGGCCTAGGATTTGGGTTGTGACAGGACACACCAATCAACACCCCACCATTGAAAAACAATACCTCAAATAAGCCAACTGAAATTGCATGTGAGAAAGATGTGCGAGCAAGTCTCTTCAGCAAGGCCGCACCAAATGCACCGCAGTTGATCATAATTAAAATGAACACCACGAGACAAGAGGAAAGTCTTTGTAGGGATTGCATTAAGGACTACAAGCCACAGGAAGCACTGAACTTTAAGAGGGTTAAACAGCTTCCATAGAAATTGAAACCATACCGTCTGATCATCATCATAGGCGTTTAGCCTAGAACATAAAGATTTGATAGAGAAAATCCCTTGGGGGTCATGCTTCCAGATGAGTTTGTCCTTCTTGCCCAACACAAGAACAACAAAAGAGAGTTTACGTAAAAGTTCCTCATAGTCTGACTTTTCCAAAGAAAAAAGTGCCCGTCTGAAGTTAAGAGACCATGACCCATTAGAATTGGCATCGACCACCTGAATGTCCTTATCCGTAACCAGCGAGAAAAGGCGAGCATACTTGGATAAGAAAAGCAGGTCCTCAACCCATTTGTCAAGCCATAAGAGGATGGTAGTACCATCCCCTACAATCCAGTGGCAAGCATGAAAACTAATCAAGTTATGAACCCCTTCATAGGATGGAAGCTTAACGATGCTTTTCCAAATCGACGACATTCTCGATTTGTTAGAAACAGAAGGGATCCAATGAGAGTCACCAGTCTCGTATTTACCAACAATCAGATGTCTCCATAAAGCTTCTTTATCAGTTCCATAACGCCACCACCATTTGGCTAAAAGGGCAAGATTCCTATGAGAAAGGCTCGAGATTCCTAACCCACCAAATCTTTTAGGCTTACAAATAGTAAACCATATGACTTTGGACATCTTGCGCTTATCCGTGGATCCTCCCCATAAGAAAGAACGTCGTAGTTGCTCGAGCTTGCGTATGACACCTTTAGGTGTGTGAATGGTATAGAGATAATAAAGAGGCAGTGAGTTTAAGATAGAGTTGATAAGTGTGATCCTGCTAGTAAGAGAAAGATACTTCCTTTGCCAAAGTGCAAGTCACCTTTTAAAGTTAGCAATAATAGGATCCCATATGGAGATGTTTCTTGGGTTAGCACCAAGGGGAATACCAAGATACGTGAAGGGCAGAGAGCCTATCCTACATTGGAGAACAGAAGAGAATTCTTCGCCCACAGAAGATGTAATTCCCATCAGATAAACACAAGATTTGTGGAAGTTAATGCGGAGACCAGAGGCAAGCTCAAAACACTACAAAATGCATTTAATGTTAACCGCGTCCTGAATATTGGGAAGCAAGAACATAATGGTATCTTCCACGAACTGTAGGTGGGAGATAGAAAGTCCGAAGAAAGTGAGGGTGATGCCTCCGATAAAGTTCAGCTCTTCAGCCTTTACTAGAGAGAGGTGAAGAGTTTCCACTACCATGATAAACAAAAGGGAGAGAGTGGATCCCCTTGTTGAAGGCCGCGCTTCATGGGGAATTCTAGCATGGCAGAACTATTGACAAGAACGAAAACCTGAACTGTTGAAATGCACTCGTAAATCCAGCTACACCATCGATGACCAAAGCCCATAGCCTGCATGACAAGAGAAATGTACCCCCAATCCACATGATCAAAAGCTTTCTCAAAGTCGAGTTTAAGAACAATACCTCCTTTATTGTGAAAATTTCTGCGCATACTATGGATAACTTCATTGGCTAGCATGATCTCGTTAGTGATTTGACAGTCGCTAATAAAGGCGCTTTGACTATCACTGACAACCGAGAAAATAGCAACCTTAAGCCTACTGGCATGGAGCTTGGCGAGAATTTTGTAAAGAGAATTAACAAGACTGATAGGTCGATATTCACTGAGTGACGAAGGGCTCTGGACTTTGGGAATCAATGCAATGAAGGAGGAGTTGAGGCATTTTTCTAATTTGCCATAAAGCATGAAGTTAGTGATGAAGTTGAAAAGATCCTTCTTGATAAAAGTCCAACTACTCTTAATGAAGTTGAAATTAAAACCATCAGGTCCTGGGGCTTTAGAGCCATCACAACTCCAGATAGTGGCTTTGAGTTTCTCCATAGTGATTAGTGCCTCGAGGTTGAGAGCTTGTTGACGGTAAAGCTTTTTGAATTACAAACTTGGGAAAACTGGTTGTACCCATTGATCGCAATCAAATAAGTCTTTAAAATATTCAAAGGTAGCCCAACGAACCTCATGTGGATGAGAAAGCCAAGAACCATTTGACAATGATACCCGTGATATGGTTGTGACGGGATTGAGCTTTGGCTTTACATTGAAAGAATCGGGTGTTTTTGTCTCCCTTTTTGAGCCACTGAATCCGAGATTTCTGCCTCCACAAGGACTCTCGCTAACTTGAAGTTGTCCATAGAAGTTGAACCGTGTTCCTTTTAGCTGTGCATTCTTCCTCAGTGAGGTCACATAAATTACCAATGAGGTCAAAGTCTTTGACTTTATTCTCTAATTCTGTGATAGTGTTGTCAACATTCCCAAATGAGACTCTGTTCCAATGCTTGAGATGTGTCTTAAGTTTGTTCATTTTAACTTTAAGACAGAAACTAGCAGAGCCATTCACCTCTGTGGAAGTCCATGTTTCTGAAACCATATCCATGAAACTTGGCACTGACAGCCAGCAGTTGAGAAATCGAAATGGCCTTGGTCCCCAATCTAAAGTCTTTGAGAATAAAAGGATTAGGCAATGATTAGACAAAGATCTTTTAAGACCTTTTTGGCATAAGTCACGAAAGTGTAAGAGCTATTTTGATAAGAGAAGAAACCGATCAAGGCGGCTGCGTTTGGAGTCTGCACCAAACCATGTAAATTTCTTGCCAACAAGTGGCAAGTCAGTGAGCTCGCAAAGATTAATAAAATCATTAAATTCATCGGTACCTGTCCCAAGAGTGATGCATCTTTGTCTTTTCTCATTGCCTCTAACTGTATTGAAATCTCAAGTAACACACCATGGAACTGGAAAGTCAGATCTAAGTAGCAAAATATTCTCCCACAAGGTACATTTACCTCTCAAGTCGCAAGGCGCGTAAAGATTAATAATTACACATTGAAGATTCAGTGAAAGCCATATACCATGGTGAAGAATAAAATTGTCTCAAATGACCACTGATGATTGGGAGAAAGACAATTTGTCCCACACAGAAAGGATTCCCTCGGATCTGCCCGTTGTTGGTATAAAAACCCACTCAACATCAATATTACCACAAATGCTCTCAATGAGCTAGTCAAAAATATCGAAGAGCTTAGTCTTTAGAATGAGTAAAAATTCAATTTTGTTAGTGATTAATAACTTGCGTAGGGAGCTTTTTTTCTGAGGACAACCTAACCCTCGAATATTCCAAGAGAGAAGACTCATCTTGATGTTTCAACTCTTGAAAAACAAAAAAGGCAAGAATAAGAAGTGATGGAAAGAGAAAATGAAGCAGCTACAGAATCAAAAGTGAAAAGACTAGCCAAAGATAGCGACAAAAGCAGATGCAAGACTAAAGGTAGAGACGGCTTAGTATGAGTACTATGCAAAAATCATCTATACAAAAAGAGAGAGCGGCTGAAGGAGTATAAAGTGCTAAAATATAAATTTATAAAGTCCCCAAGCAAGACACCTTCACAAACGGGGATGATTGTCCATCCTCTTCAATTTCTTCAAGATAGTCTGCTTTGAGCACTTGGGGGAGTATCCGAGCTGCCTCCCTAAACTCCATGTTTGTTCTTGTTCATATCTTAGTTGGATGTTTCTATTTGTAATGTCACGACCCAGAACTCTTATCGGGCCCGTGACCATTGCTGCTACGTCCCGATAAGCACTCATTACCCCGAATACCGATCGAAACCCCGCAAGGCTTAGCATCAACTTCCGCATCTTCCCGGTCAGCGACAGTTATTAAATCTCGCATTTCAAGAAATCATAAGTTGTTTCCAACTCAAAACAATAAAATATTATTTTCTAGCTCACAGGGGCATTTTCGTTATTTTTTTTTGAAATTTCGAAATCCGTAAAAATGTAATATGTAAGTGGAAACACATATTTCATGATTTAAATTAAATTTTGAAATCTAAAACATTCGTTTAAAGTAAAATTATAGCTATTTGAATATAATAAAAATATTCAATAAAATAAACTATTTTCTTGTAAAATAATTTTCATAAAACTATCGGTACATAATTCTTATAGCGTAAAAGATAATTATATTCATATATACTATAAACCAAATAACCAAAGTATAAAATTTCTTTTACAGTGACACGTGGGCCCACAACTATCCAAAATGCATCGAAAGCTGGAAACCTATAGCTTTTACCGATTCGAGTCTAAATGAAAGTCTTTATCAAAGTCAGCTAACTATGAAATTTCCCGAGCCTAAAATATGATGAAATGAGGGTGGTGAGATTATAAAATCCTAGTGAGTAAACAATTACCATCAAAAGCATCTAAAGCCGAGTAGATGGAGACAATATAAAAACGTTATATCTCAATAATGTTCATAACACAAATTTCGTTTCAATCTATACCAAATAATTTCTTTTTATCAAAATTTCTCGGCTTATGAATTTCTTAAACTTGGCCCCTGCCAGAATCATTCTCGCGGGTACCTTCGTCAAGGTATCCCACTGAGACCGCCAAGGCTGTTCAATTACCCATACCCATAAACATGTTTTCACATCTAACACACAGCCGTTCCTTGGCGTTGGCTGAGTCTCACTCTCACGTTGTGGCCCGAACGTGAGGTGCACTCAAATCATACCTCAGGAGATACTTCACCTAACATCTCCCCTGGGAGGTAAGTATATAATTGAGTTACCGTGCCCCTCTCATAGGCAGTCCACGAAAATCCCCACCACTGCAGTGACTATTTAATATACTACCAGACTTATAAAATTTTCAATAGCATGATATGGAGAATAAAATTTAATCCAGTCTACCGAGACCAATCCAAAACTGTTCATATATTTCATGCCAACCCTAAAAATTTAGCAATCATGCTACCATAGTGTTAAAATCATAAATTTCAATAACATATAAAATCATAAATTTCAACACAGTCTCCATATACTCAATTTTCCCAAAACAATATTTGATTTCAAAACCAGTATAAATCTCATTTTT
>NC_030852.1:1148969-1153190 GCF_000208745.1 Theobroma cacao
TATTTCCTTGGGAATATCTATCTTAAACTTATGTCTCACAGCATGTGATCCCTTAACTTGTGATTTAGTCGTTAGGCTTCTCAGCAAGTTTTAAAAATTTTACGTTTCATACTTGCTGTGTATGATTAGAATCTCTTCTCAAAGATGTTTATGTATTCCTAAAACACTTACTCTTAAAGATATATAAATACGTACTCATCCATTCAATCCTTAACTCATTTTCATAGGTTTTTAGGGTGTCATACAATTAGCCTCATGTTGTTCCTAACTCTTGTCATTTTACTGTATCAAAACAGATATTACAAATTCTTGTAATGATATTCTATATAAACTAATTTTCTATACCAGTCTCGTAATTCTTCCTTCACACTTTCATTACTTGGTATCTCATCTCAATATAGTCATCTCAAGAATCTTTCAATTTTTCTTTTAATTATATGCCCATATACAAGGCAATAAAGAAGTTTTTCAATTCATTTGGGTAAACATTCTCCAGAATATTTAAAACTCCCAAATAACAAAACACAATGACCAACAACCAAAATTCAATTTGTAAGCTCATTATCGTGTCACTCCCATCTTACTCATGCATCATAAGCGTGAGGTATTCGGAGCATTACAACGTTGAACAGTCAATGTTGAAGTATTGTAGCTATTAGAAATTTTCTCATTAAAGCTATTTGTCTGCATTCAAAGTCACCACATCAATCATTCTCAACCAGTGGTTTCCCTTTTAGATATATATCATGAGTTCCATAAGTATAGGTACCTTCTATTTTCTTGTCATACACACTAAGCCAGATTAATACTTGCATCTCATGTCAGCTTTTGACTTTTATCAACATTCATAAAATTCCACCTCAAAACATCCTTTCCATACAGTGTAATAAATTCGTGATACATATACCACTCCACACATAAGTTGCTAACTATCTACAACTTTCCTCATATTTATTGTCATCCCTATCCAATTATCTTCTTTGTCTTATACTCTAATAATCTTATTGCTTCCTTCTATAACTTTCCTCAATAATTATATCACCAATTTAGCTCTGTTATACTAAAAGATTCCCATACATATCCAATTATTTAAACTACTATTTTACATTCCGTTCGAGTCATACAAAATAAAAGTCACTCCTAACTCCTTTACACAAGTAACTACTACATTTTTCCTTAAACGACACTTGCCTAGATTTATGACAATACAACTTCAACTAAAGTATTAAACATCTTTAGGTTCCTTATTGTCCTGATCCGGGCACATCAATGGATCCTCTTCCTCCTGAGATTTTCTCCTTTGTTCTTCAATCCAGGCTTGTTGTATTCTCCTACGTTCCTTATCACTTATCGGTGCAACATTTCTTCCACAACCGGGAGGAAAATGTCGTACAACGTTCACCCCCTTCTTAAGACGAATATCTCCCATTGCAATTGCCTTCCTCGTATGTTCTCTATGGTACTCTTCGGATTGTTTCAAAAGGAAATCTATTTCAGTTTTCAGAATATTGGAGCTACTCTCACTTTCAAAATTCTGGCTACTCTCAAAGCTTTCCTTGTTATGAACCCATTCTGCTAAGTTTCCATGAATTCTGTTATTAGGAATTCGAGATGGACCACCTTCCGAATCACTTGTATCAGGGTGCCATTTGCTTCTAGCCGTAGAATCTGGAGATCCCTTGCTATCACTATGAGAGATATCGAGACTACCACCTCTTCTAGATATGGTGTGTATGTCACCAGTGCACCTCAAAACCTATATGCAATCAAATAGTAATTGTTTAATTATTTATGCATCTCAAAAGTAGGTAGATTTCTATATGTAGATGCATACATTCTATTCAATCTAACCTAACTTAACTTAACTTAACTGGACTTGGGGCCACACAGTGTCAGTGTAGATTCCTTAAAACAACTTTAAAACCAAAGACTTTAAAATCCAAAGCTTTAAATCAAAATATCTGATTTTTAAACCATGCTCTGATACCAACTGAATTGTCACGACTTGGAACTCCCATCGGGCCCGTGACAACCGCCGCGACGTCCCGATAAGCACTCATTACCCCGAATGTCGATCGAAACCCCGCAAGGCTTAGCATCAACTTTCGCATCTCCCCGGTCAGCGACAGTTATTAAATCTCGCATTTCAAGAAATCATAAGTTGTTTCCAACTCAAAACAATAAAATATTATTTTCTAGTTCACAGGGGCATTTTCGTTATTTTTTTTTTGAAATTTCGAAATCCGTAAAAATGTAATATGTAAGTGGAAACACATATTTCATGATTTAAATTAAAATTTGAAGTCTAAAACATTCGTTTAAAGTAAAATTACAGCTATTTGAATATAATAAAAATAATCAATAAAATAAACTATTTTCTTGTAAAATAATTTTCATAAAACTATCGGTACATAATTCTTATAGCGTAAAAGATAATTATATTCATATATACTATAAACCAAATAACAAAAGTATAAAATTTCGTTTACAGTGACACGTGGGCCCACAACTATCCAAAATGCATCGAAAGTGGGAAACCTACAGCTTTTACCGATTCGAGTCCAAATGAAAGTCCTTGTCAAAGTCAGCTAACTATGGAATTCCCCGAGCCTGAAATGTGAGGAAATGAGGGTGGTGAGATTATAAAATCCCAGTGAGTAAACAATTACCATCAAAAACATCTAAAGTCGAGTAGATGGAGACAATATAAAAACGTCATATCTCAATAATGTTCATAACACAAAATTCGTTTCAATCTATACCAAATAATTTCTTTTTATCAAAATTTCCCGACTTATGAATTTCTTAAACTTGGCCCCTGCCAGAATCATTCTCACGGGTACCTTCGTCAAGGTATCCCACTGAGACCGTCAAGGTTGTTCAATGACCCATACCCATAAATATGTTTTCACATCTAACATACAACCGTTCCTTGGCGTTGGCTGAGTCTCACTCTCACGTGGTGGCTAGAACGTGAGGTGCACTCAAATCATACCTCAGAAGATACTTCACCTAACATCTCCCTCTAAAGGTAAGTATATAATTGAGTTATCGTGCTCCTCTCATAGGCAGTCCGCGGAAACCCCCACCACTGCAGTGACTATTTAATATACTACCAGACTCATAAAATTTTCAATAGCATGATATGGCGAATAAAATTTAATCCAGTCTACCGAGACCAATCCAAAACTGTTCATATATTTCATGCCAACCCAAAAATTTAGCCATCATGCTACTATAGTGTCATAAGCCACAATTTCAATAACATATAAAATCATAAATTTCAACACAGTCTCCATATACTCAATTTTCCGAAAACAATATTTGATTTCAAAACCAGTATAAATCTCATTTTTATTAAAAAAATATTTTAATTAGAAAACATAATATTTAATAATTTAAGCTCACCATTCAATAAAAGCATCAAACAAGTGTAATAACTCTAGATATTTAAGACGATAAGTTGTCCACTCACAGTTCTGGGAGTCGATGTACTCCTAATCCCAGTCTTCAAGCACAATCTCTATACTTTTACCAGTGTAATTTGCTCACCACCTATCCACAATGTATAATACATAATTCACCACATCAATGCTTGATCATTATAAAATCAATTCAGGCTCGGTATATATGCATGATATGATATACAACTTATCCGACTACCGCTTAAATGCGATGCTGACCTAATTCAGCCTATTACCCGATTAAATCGATATACGCATCCGTTTAAACTCCAAATTAATTTTTTTCAGTTTCTATACCTCAATTGCACCCAAATTGACTTAATGTCCCTTAGTATGGTGCAAATTATCAGTCTCGATAGCAAATTACGAAAATACCCCTAATGGGTAAAAATCGTATTTTTGCTCCAAAAATTTCCATTATTTTTCTAAGCTCATAATTCATCATTTCTTAACCAATTCTCCTAGAATGAAAATCAAAGTTATCCTCACTCAACACATGGTAAATTCGGCCATTAATGGTTGTGGGAGAAAATAAATTCTTTTCTTGATGTTTTGTTTCTAAATATGCTAAACTCACTTAAAACACTAACATAACTTAAAATCAAATTTATCTAACAACTTTCTCTCTCCTAACCCATTTTTCAGAATTGAATTCATCATGATAACTCAATATTCAACCATGGAAATCAAGAACAAAAGCATGGGTAAGCTAGGTATCAAGGAGAATTAAAGAAATTTTAACTTACCTAGCTTGTTT